>NW_028234421.1:9321185-9326185 GCF_977035675.1 Penaeus japonicus | reverse complement strand
GAAAACTAATGATGAATTTACAGTTTTTTATCCCTATTCTTGGCCACTACATAAACAAATGATAATGATCTTTTGGTACTGTTATACTTGGCATGATGTACACAGGGTTGTACAACTCCACAAGTTTTCTTGTGAAGTTGTATCACAGTATTTCTGCTCATTTTACTGTACCGAATGTTGGTTGACAAACCATTCATTATGCAGCTATTTGAATAAGAATCTGAATGGGAATCACTTGTTATATAGCAAGTCACTTTGGATAAAACAAGCATCTTTATTGTCATAATTTATCATCCTCTACTTTAAATTATCAAATTCCTTGAACCTTTCAAAAAGATTAATTTGATATATTCACAATATCTTAACTCTATCTTTATTGTACTAAGATAAATATGTTTGGGGGATTTAACTATTTAATCAATACTAAGAACTTTCTGAACCTATATATCATAAATCTGAAACTCATATTTCCTTTGCACAGATATAAATTAATAAAAGGTATAGTATTTAGTGTTTCATATAAGGCTAATTAGGTCTGCATCTTGTGCACTGCAAAATCAATTCCATTACTATGAAGATCAATAATCTATTCATTTTGGGTCCATCCTTAACTCAAGTCATATGAATATTTCACTGTGGTCAAATGATGTCCTATCATGTTATGATCTTCCCCTCTAAATACAAATTTTACATGTTACATATGTATATACTTATTGCACTTACATTTATGTAGACACTTTGTTCTTGACTTGTCAAAAAAAAATACAAAATACAAAAAACACCTCTAGGCATCCCATAGAATTAAGCGGGTGTAACACGTTCTGAGAGGCGCAGTGCAGCATCGCACTGGGAGAGATCTCGCATGTTGAAGTTGCATGCCCTTGTTATCTTCATGGAGGGAGCAGCATTAGGTAAATAATTGTGAAAGGGTTAAGGTAGGGTCCCACAAATCAAATAAATGCAAATGATTACCTGGTTAAGATTGAAGTCATCTAAGTCTGAGTCATCTGCTGTTGGAGCAGCTTGGCTTGAGACATTCTGGCTGAATAATGGCCTTTTTCTTGAAACTTTACAACACTCTGCAAATAATCTTAACATTAGACAAAGCTGTGTCCACAGTAAAACATATATAATGTTCATAATGGTTTAGTAATATCAAAAGCAAATTCCATACAAATAATAAATCAATGTAAATTTTAAAGATTAGTAATGACATGACAATATTACACTTTGAGTAAATCTAATGTTTTTGTGTTTAAGAATTCTTGAATGTTTTGTCAATGTGATTTGGGTGGAATGCCTTACCACTGTTTTCCTTTCCACAGTTAGCTTTGCCACAGCCCTTTGATGGTTTCACAGATTTTCCTTCTAATTTCTTTGACTTTTCTGTTGACTTAGGTAACTGCTCTTTTGGTGGTGTTACCCTTTTCCTCTGATATGCTGAATAACTGCTAAATATTGGTGCTAACCGAACGTTTGAGGATTTCTTCAAAACATTAGGTTTTTCTTTTTTTTCCTCATTCTGTTTGCTTTTTTCTGGTGAAGTATTAGCAAAAAGGTCCTCATCTGAGTCAAACATCTGTGGTGAAGAACTTCTCTCAAGTGAGGTTGATGCTGATGCCCCCACCTTGCTCCCACCATTAACAATTTCCTGTCCAAGGTTCCTCTTTGAGTGTGACCCTGTTTCTCTGATGTCAGACTGCACTGAGGAAGAATTTGCTTTTGATCTGATCTCAGTCTCTAGCAGCTCTTTGAGGGGGGATACATGAACTTTACTTTTTGGATCGATATACTGAAACTCGTACACTTCATGGTCTGCTGTTGAGGAACTCTCTTCCTTTGGTTCTCCATCGCTCTGGATATGGCTACTATTTGCCTCTGAACTTGGCAAAAAAAATGATTTCCTTCTTTTGGGAGGATTAGCTGTAGCCTCATTAGCTGAATGTGGCACCTGAGACACATTCCAAAATGGAGTCTCCTTGGAAGAACTATTAATGGTTAATGCACTAGCACTGTCCTTCTTGTTAGAGGATTCTGATGAGGGAAGATTTGAGCTTTTTGGGTCTGACACCTGAGTTGAGGTGATAAGCAATCTACTGGGTGGAATGACCAAGTCACCCGGTGTAGAGCACAAATCGTCATCAAGATCAACTTCGTTGCGACCTCCAACTATTGTTGAACTAAACTGTGATGGTAATATAATGCCCATATCATTTCTAACACTTGTATCATGAGCAGCTGTGGTGTTCTGAGTTGAATCTAAACCATCTACAAGTAAGGACAAAGCTCCTGCTGTTGTTGATGCACTGGCCTCAGAGATTAGCAATGTCTTGGCTGTCTGAAATTTGCTAGACATCCCACACACTGAATCCTCCCCAACTGGATTCTCCTCTTTCACTGATGTTTGAGTCTCCGTGCTGTAAACAAATAATTAATGAAAATCAAATCACACGCACTCAAGTTAAGTGATTAGTTATCAAGCATCAATAACCATGACAAACATATTAATATTCCTACAATAATCCACAGACACTGAAATCTTCCAAAAAGTAAAAAAAAGAAAAAAAAAAGAGGGGGGGGGGGGGGAGAACATCACCAAAAAACAAAAGCACACAAACAAACAAGCAAAAATAACATACCTTTCAGGTTTCTTTGGAGGATTAGCAGTCATATTTGCCGCAAACTGATTGAGGCTGGAGAGCGCCATGGCATAACTGGGATGATGCATGATCTTACTGCGCACCCACTTGGAAAGCCCCTTCGTATACTTGTTCTGCTGGACCCCACTGCTCAGGCTGCCTCTTTGATACCTTTCGTCAACAAGAATCAGGGCACCCCAGTCGTAGCGGTGACGTAAGCACCGCCCAAGAGCCTGATTTATTGCCCTACAATGCAAGAAAACAATTTAAGGAAATTGTAGTCATATTTCTATTGAGAAACTTCTATTGACCTATATAGAACCTCAAGTAACAATACAATAAGAATGAAACAGGTAGCATGACAAATCATAAAAAATCATAAATAGTTACATATTCAAAGTCAAAAAACTACTATAGGAACAAGAAGGAATCATCCAAGACATAGAGTGGACAATCTGAGTTTCCAACTCATCTCAAAGACTCATCTACAAGATCCATACTAAAAACTTAGTGAAGACCTTACCTATATGCCTGGATTTCATACCAATCCCCGCCAGAAAGAAGACCTCGAGTGCGACAGTGGCTATTATTGTACTGTCTCTTAAGATCGACTTGAATGTCCTTCACACTTGGAAAGGGAATTCCAACCTACAGAAAAAAAGGTTAAAATCTATCTATCTTGTACTTATGAATTCCAAATCAAATATTATCTCAATGTGATTATGGTGGAATAATAGTCTCCTCTTCACTGGTAAATGTCATTTTATGCAGAGAGACAGTAGTGAGGACATGAATGTTTTGCTTTAAAAAAATTTAATCTTGTATTCAGGTTACAATTTTCAAAAAGTGTGCATTTTCATAATAAAGTCACATTTTTTCTCACTTGAATGAGAAAAATATACAAAAATAAAAGACTATGATAATCAGATATGTCCTACTTATGTTTTTCTAAATATTATGAGACTAGTCCTGTCTTTATTGATCAAAAATTACAACCTAGAAAACTGAAATCTTTTTATTTTTTAAAACTAAAATCTTTATATTTTTTTTAAATTATTTTCTGGGGAGTTCTCTCATTTGGGTGTCCCCCAAAAAAAGTAATGAAAAAAAAAGAAAGCATAATGTTAACACACAATCTATGAAGACAATTTTTTTATCATTGATCTTTATCATTCTCCTAAAAAGCAATCCATATACCTTCCTTAATATGTCTCAGCTTAACTTCCAGTATATAAGAGAAGCTCAGGAACACTACACACACATGCATAAAATGTTAGTTACTTAGTATTTAATTTTCATTATCTATTTTTGCTTCCCTGAATTAAAGTTAAAAAAAAAGAAAAAATTCTGTGATCTGCATCATACTGCATTCAAGATACATCTCTTCCTAGACCACTTACAGCTATAACCGCACGAGCATTATCATCGGTGAAGTCCAGGCCTTCACTAACTTTCCCTCGACACACTGCCATGAAAAACGCGCCAGTCACTTCACTCTCATGATCTTCCCTGGTGAAAGAAGATATACAATTAAATCCAAAATGAGATGCAATTTTAAATGAAAGGATGTTTGTTCTTATTAAATATATAAGAGCATTTAAGTATCTTGAGAAAATATGTAAGAGCATTTTAGTATCCTGAGAAAACAATGCAATTTAGTGTAAAAAAGGGTTGAAACCCATAACCCTCATTACAATGCAATTTAAACACAAGCACAAATAGATACCCAGTTCGTCGTATGGTGTCATAGAAGAGTTTCATTGTCTCTTCAAATTCCTCCCCGTTGCGAGGCTCACACATACTGATCTTTACTTTGTTCAGTTCCTCCCAAACCCCTGTAATCTGCCATCTGTTGGGGAGGGAAAAGAAGAAAGGAATATGATATGTTATTAAATGGTAAGGGAGAAGATGCAAAAAGATTTAAAAGTAATGTTTTTCTATTCAAAGACTATGATAATTTCTCTAATGATTAAAGTCTAAGACAGTTTTTATAATACTCTTACAATAACACAAAAGACATGGTATAACCAAAACTTGGATTTTCTATCAAATTAAAATAATGTCATTAATGATTTGTAATAGAAACAGAAAACAATAATATACAACAAAATAAAATCCGACCACAGCTCATGTCACATCATCACTCTACCTATCAAGGAGTTTGTTGAGCAGGGCATAGGAGGGTAGAAAGCACAAGACCCCTCTGGGAACGGCACGACACACGTCCAGCACCAGCTTCCCTAACTCGTCTTGGAATCCCCAGGTCTCTGTGTGCCGGTATGTAGCTTGTAGCATCTGGTCTGTTGGTCCTTTTCCAATAGTGCCGACCCATACCTGTAGCAAGTTAAACTGAATTAAATG
>NW_028234421.1:9301185-9311185 GCF_977035675.1 Penaeus japonicus | reverse complement strand
TCCTTCGGTTAGCAGATTTTTTTATTGAATATTATAAGGTCTGTTCCCAGGTGGACTAAATCCTTTGTTTAAGATGTAAAGGTACGGGGTATATTATTTCACTAATATTTAAGGATATAGTCAGCGGAAAAGAATATCCTTTGACTAATATATGAGGATATACTCGCCCGTAGAGTATATTCTTTATGTAATATCTAATGAAGATATACTTGTTGGTAGAGTATATTCTTCATCTATGCTTACCGATGGAGCATATCCTTCATCTGACAAATGAGGATATACTTGTCGGTGTAGCATATTTTTTATTTAATATACGAGGGTATACTCAAGAATGGAGCATATCTTTCTTTGAATATATGTAGACATACTCACATAGGAGCATAATCTGTTGTGATAATGAGTCAAAAAGCACAGTGTAACAAACTCCTTTATGCATTAAAAAAATAATAATGATAATACCGGTTCATGAATTTTTGTTATCATTATGAATCGTTTACGGTTGTAAATTTTAGAAAGTAATTTCATCAAATGGGATAACCTCGACCTCTAAATCAGAAAAAATACAAACCATTTATCGATACAACTGGAAGAGGAAAATGAAGGAAGAATAATGACCAATAGAAAATGTTAGCAACATTTTGCAGCATTTTCATCTCCTAAAATCAGTACGTGTTTCCATCATTAAATAAATGTGTATTCTTAATTCACAACAAACACGGATAAACACACACACACATACACACAAACACCCACGCGAGTGAGTCAGCTGGTACGAAACAGTGTGGATGAACACTAACATGTGAACGCTCGTTGTGCGCTCAGGTGTTGTGGCTTCGGGGCTCCCGCTGTGTGAGCCCACTTCACGCTGTTCGCCTCCTCCCAGGTCAAGCCTCCATACATCTTAAACCGTCAACTCTCAACTCTTGCCTCACGATCCACCCGTTAATAGCATAAGTAAAGAGAGCTATTGGAAAATACTAAAACAAACGGCTTTCACACGATTTGAATGAGTTTGCCCTGACCTTCACAGAAAACGAAGATGCAACTAGAGAAAACGGGAAGGCGCTTCTCGCAAGGGTGAATATGCTATACGGCGGAAATCAATAAAAAATGCAACACAGCGGGATAAAACAAACGAACAGACGCGTGGAGGCTCGCACGCCAAACGTGTCGAGTTAACTATATGTACAGCCATGGTCTCACGTGTGAATACCGGTCGTAGCATCACACCACCACGCTCACTCTCACCTGGCTCGTTACAACGCACTACTTTTTAAAACACATGGGATCTAATAAAAAAAAGATACGGAACCTCTGCCTAGTCACTACAATCGCCGTCAAAATAATTCGCATTTTTTCTGTATGGCATTTCGCTGGAGTCAGGGCGATGATTGCGTCATCGGAATACCCGCTGTGGGCTGACTTGTCTGTAATATTCCAAAGGTTGAGCGAGGGCGGGTCTCGACGTCTGCCGGGGAGGAAGACGAAGGGGGAGGAAGACGAAGGAGGAGGAGGAGGAGGTGATGGAGGAAGAGGAGGAGAAAAAAAAGGAGAATGAGAAGAAGAAGAGGAGGAGGAAGAGGGAAGGTGATAGGGGAAAGAAAGAAGAAGAAAAAAGAAAAAAGAAAAAGGGAGAAGGAGAAGACATGACAAGGAAGTGAAGAACAATAATAACAAACCAAAAAAACAACAGAGGGGTTACCCTTGCTAGTGCGGGTCCTGATGGCGTCACGATAGAGCTTAGCATGATTTGTATCTAACACTTGGCTGTGTGATTCGCCTCGCTGATCACAAACGCCGCCTCGCCCGTCAGCTGACTTGACTCGCTTCTCCTCCATGACTCGTGTGCCGCGCTTCCTTTGCAAGAGGTGTGAGTGCTGCGGCTTTGCATGGCAGGTTAGACGTGGTTATCCTCTATGGTCTATGCAACAGGGTTTCCTTGTGAAGAATGTGAGTTTCGCGGCTTTGCATGGCATGTGAGTCGTGGTCCTTCTGCATGAATGCGTTGTAGTGGCGCGGCCGTAGAAGTTCCCTTTCTTCCTGATTCAGCATTCCAGGTTCTTATGTATGTGGGGTATGGCTTTTGGATCTTCCGTGGACTATTTATACAAGGCTTTTGGGCGCAGTTTCTATGCCTATTCATGAGTGAAGATTTTTTTCCAAAATCAAAATCAGTATTGTTCCATATGCGTGTCAGCGTTTTCTCTTGCATGACCTATGAGGGCAATGGTACTATTTTGTGTTTTTTCATGACTATTTGAGTACAAGTATAGTTCTTGGTGACTTCGTCTTGGTCATGCATACCTCAAAACCCATATACATGATATCTAGCTATATAAATCTTTTAACAATAGTTAGAGGGCAGATCCTTCTAAAATAATTTTTCCACGAATCAATCAAAATGTAAGCTTATCTATTCTATAAAATGTGACGAAATCGACTATTGTTTTCCCTAATTATTGTTACATTCTGTCCTCCTTCTCTCTCTCTCCCTCTCTCATATGCCAACCATAAATCTAATACTCGAAGGAACACAACCATGCCATAGGCAAGACTATCATCCCAAAATGTGCGTGGCAAGATGGGGCAACCTGGGCACAAAAAGTCACGACCTTTAAACTAGTCAGAAGAGTTTCCTTGACACAAACACAACCTCCCTTGCAATGAACATAACACTTAATCCCCTTTCCTTCACCACCCATAAACAAATACCCCCTTTTTCACTGGCAGCAGAGCTAGTTAGAAGCTTGGCCAACAGATGGCGTGAGCTGTAGGTCGAGAGGTGTTGAAGTGTGGCTAGAGGGAACGCTCTCAACCCAACGGAGGGCGAGGTGGTGTGTGTGGCGGGGGGGGGGGGGGCATAGGGAGAGGGGGTAAGGTGGGAGGGGGGGGGAGACCGGGTTGAACGGCGTGTAGGGGCGAGCTCGATGGTGTGATGTGGCTCGAGTGGAGAGCGACTTCGAGTGTATTTACATTATGTGAAAGAATATAGCTTAATATATGAATATGAATATGAATATGAATATGGACATGAACATGAATAAACATACATACATACATACATACAAACACACACACATATATATGTGTGTGTGTGTGTGTGTGTGTGTGTGTGTGTGTGTGTGTGTGTGTGTGTGTGTGTGTGTGTGTGTGTGTGTGCATATGCGTGCGCGTGGGTGTATGCGTATTCGGTGTGTACACATACGTGTGCGTGTGTATGTGGCACACAAAAAAATCAAGACCTCTTTTTCCTCTCCCGAAGGCCGAGGAGTTTTTCGGCGGCCGCGCTTTGGTTCGTGCCCTATCCGCAAATCGCCCCCACGGCAACAAAGGACCTGAATGCTTTCACGGGATCATTCATAAGACGATAAATACTGACACCTAGGAAGGCAGAAGTTAAAAAGTGAAAGAGCGAGAGGAAGACCGAGATAGGGTGGTGGAGAAAAAAAGATGGGAGAGGAGGGAGAGGGGGGGATGGGAAGAGAGAGAGAGAGAGAGAGAGAGAGAGAGAGAGAGAGAGAGAGAGAGAGAGAGAGAGAGAGAGAGAGAGAGAGAGAGAGAGAGAGAGAGAGAGAGAGAGGGGGAGAGAGAGAGAGAAGAGAGAGAGGAGAGAGGAGAGAGAGAGAAAGAGAGAGAGAGAGAGGGAGGGAGAGAGGGGAGGGAGGGGGAGAGAGAGGAGAGAGAGGAGAGAGAGAGAGAGAGAGGAGAGAGAGAGAGAGAGAGAGAGAGAGGAGAGAGGGAGGAGAGAGAGAGAGAGAGAGAGAGAGAGAGAGAGAGAGAGAGAGAGGGGGGAGAGAGAGGAGAGAGAGAGAGAGAGAGAGAGAAGAGAGAGAGAGAGAGGGAGAGGAGAGAGAGAGAGAGGGGAGAGAAGAGAGAGAGAGAGAAAGAGAAACAAAGAGAGAGAGAGAGAGAGAAGAGAGAGAGAGAGAGAGGGGAGAAGAGAGAGAGAGAGAGAGAGAGAGAGAGAGAGAGAGAGAGAGAGAGAGAGAGAGAGAGAGAGAGAGAGAGAGAGAGAGAGAGAGAGAGAGAGAGAGAGAGAGAGAGAAGGAAAGAGAGACAGAGTGAGTGGGAGAGAAACTCCCTGTAGCCACGCATACAAAGACTCTAATGAAAATACGCTTCCGATGATTCCCCTACAATTTCTCTATCCCGCTCTTTATTCTCCCTCTCTATGTGCGTATGTGTCAAAAGTTCCGTCTGCTATCATTTTTGCATGACCTTATTTTGTTTTTTTTTTGTCTCATCCTCTAGAGGATACATTAACACAGAGAATATAATCAACACTTTTTTTCGCGAATATCCACGTATTTCCTCAAAATCTGCAGAAAAAAGTAAATTATCACAGCCGGTAAAATCACGCATACATATACATATAGATATATGCCCCCCTCCTCTCTCTCTCTCTCTCTCTCTCTCTCTCTCTCTCTCTCTCTCTCTCTCTCTCTCTCTCTCTCTCTCTCTCTCTCTCTCCACACACACACACACACGCACACACACAAAATAAATCTATATGTGGCTTTATACCACCAGCATACGTACGAACTAATTCATTAATGGATGCATAGAGATGCAAACATATATTCGGTTGTATTCACGAATCTTCCAATTCGCTAATGGCTGAGGGTATAAAATAAATGTCAAAAATGTGGGCTGATGTTGTTGACGGGGATTTAACTTTTTTTTTTATAAAATCATCATCATAATCATTTTTGTAACTAATAACAATATAAAAATAAGAATAACAACAACGGTTGGGGAGGGGAGAGATAGATAGATAGATAGATAGATAGATAGATAGATAGATACAGGAGATAGAGAGAGAATACGAAAACTTGAGAGAAAGAGAGAAAGAGAGAGAGATACAGAAAGAAAGAGAGAAAGAGAGAGGGAGGGATGGAGGGAGAGAAAAAAAGAAAGAGAGAGAGAGAGAGAGAGAGAGAGAGTATGAGAGGGAGGGAGGGAGAGAGGGAAAGAGAAAGAGAAAGAGAGAGAAATAAATAAATAAATAAAAAGAGCGTTCCACAGGAGAGGGGTAGAATGGTTAGTGCGCCCATTTGACCATCTCAGCGGCCCATCGCGGGCGTGGGCGGACAGGCGCCCAAAGCCTCCGTGCCGCCCCAAGACAAAAGCTCGGGCGGGGGGAACATGAGCCGACACAATTTAGTGGCATTTGAAGGCAATCAGCTGCTTGTTAGGCGCGGGCGGGGGCTCCAGGTCAGCGGGCCGGCCGACAAGGGCCCCGTCCGCCGGCTTCCCTAACTGCTTCTCCTTATCGCTACCATCACACGCTCATAAAGATCATTTTGTCATTATCGCTCAGTGTCGAACTCGCCTCTACGTGTGCGGAATGAGGCGCGCGTCCGCGAAGGTCGAGAGTCCCACAGGTAGAGGCGTGCGCGTGAGCCTTGCGGACCGGCGAGCGTCGAGGCGCGGATAGACCGCCTTCGTAAATTATGTCCGCGTGTTTCGTCCGTCTTGCTGACCGCTGGCACTCGTTGACCCTTGCGCTGCGCCCGCGTAGGGGGGAAAGTCGCCCGCCGGCCGCCTCGCCTCCGCAGAGAGTGATAAAGCGGGCCATACGAAATGTGAGTGTCGGCAAGGGTTAGATGTGGCCAGATGTATGGATGGACGGCCCGACACGTGTTCGGGCCGCACAGCCATACCCACACTTGCATCCGGCGATTGAAACCCGTGTTCCGAGTTTGTCACTCTGGCTGCCGAGGAGAAGCGCGCTCCGTGGAACTGCCCTCCGACCAGCCGAGTCGCGATGGAGGTCCGGCGTCCCTCTTCGACCACTCGCAATCGCGCGAGGACGCCGCGACCCGAACCCAGGCGCGATTCACGGGTCGTCTCCGGTTACAAAAGATGAACGCCCATCATTTTCCTTTGATGCTCACATTATTTAAAGAAAAAAAGGGAAGGAAATCCTGTAAGGCGTTTGTAGCGTGCAGTTGGTGGAGGGGTTAGGGATGGAGTGGGAGGGAGAAGAGGGAGGGGGGGGAGAGAGAGAGAGAGAGAGAGAGAGAGAGAGAGAGAGAGAGAGAGAGAGAGAGAGAGAGAGAGAGAGAGAGAGAGAGAGAGAGAGAGAGAGAGAGAGAGAGAGAGAGAAAGAGAGAGAGAAAGAGAGGATGGAGGAGATGAAGGGAGGAGAGAGTAGGGAGGAGGTATGAGGGAGTGGGAAGGAGGAGGCAGGAGGAGGAGGAGAGAGGGAGAGAGGGAGAGAGAGATCGGGAGATGGAATGGAAGAGGGAGGGAGGGAGGCGGGCAACCCATCAGTTTGTTTACCTAACCTCTGACCTGTAATCTCCATAACATTACCGCCGACACCCACACGCAGCGGGGGGGCGCGCCCATGCGGACCCAGGCGGTAAGGATGGAAAGGATTCTGGTCGAGAGAGAGAGAGAGAAAAAAAAAAATGAAGGAACAGGGAGATGGATGGGGGTGGAATGGACGGGGGAGGGGGAGGAGGGAGAGGGAGAGGGAGAGCGGGGGAGGGGGGAGGAGGGGGAGGAAGAGCGGAGGAGGAGGAGGAGGAGGTGGAGGATGAGAGAGGAGCGAATCAGTGAGTGAGTGTGTGAGGAAGTGAGAGAGAGGGAGGGAAGGAGAGATGAGGTGATATGCATGTATGTATGAATGACTAAGAATGAGAGAGGGAGAGGGAGGGAGGCAGGGAGGGAGGGAGGAAGGGAGAGAGGGGGAGAGGGAGAAGGAAAGAGAGAGAGAGAGAGAGAGAGAGAGAGAGAGAGAGAGAGAGAGAGAGAAAGAGAGAGAGAAAGAGAGAGAGAGAGAGAAAAAAAATCCAATTCAATTCAAAGTGGAACAAGAAGAAATCCCAGATCAGCTGATAACCGAAGTCCAGACAGGAAAGGAAGAGAAAGCAAAATAAAAAAGGAAATGGAAGCCAAGTGGCGATAAAGAGGCAAAGGAAGGAGGGAAGGAGAGAGACAGAAGAAGAACCGGGTCGAGAAAGGGGGAATTAAAAAAAAAGTATAATGACGAAGGGAGATACATCCTTGACTTTGACAAGCGAACGGATTGAGAACTGTCACAATAAATTGCTGACTCACGGCTGTGCTTGCACTCCAGAGAACTTGCAATGATAAGTGCTAGCACTCAGAATACCCCCCCCCTAACCACTCTGCAACATATTCGCCTCGCAAAGTGTTCTACCCTCTCCACCCAACCCCCTCTGCATATACTCGGCTTGCAAGACATACCCTAGTCCTCCCACCCCACAGTGCAACATACTCGCAAGCAGTACTGTACCCCTCCCCCTACTCCGCATTGCAACACACTCGCCCCTCATGCAGAATTCTACCCCCCAACCCACATTGCAACATACCCGCCTTGCAAGCAGTGTTCTACCTCCCCCACCCACCCTACTCCTTACATACTCCCCGCCTCGCAAGCAGTATACAAACCCTCCCCTCCCCCTACCCCTACCCCATCTTCAACTCTGCAACATACTCTCCTCGCAAGCAATGCCTATTCCTCTCCCCCCACCCTACAGAGTACCATATACGCTTCGCAAATGATGATCAACACACACACACACACACGCACACACACACACCCTTCTCCGGTGGCGTCGGTGATCAACTGTTCTATCGTCACGCTTTCGGGATACGCGGATGCTGGTTTATCCTCTGATGGCGATCGACGAGGCATGTGACCTTTTCATGAGGGTAGGTCATCCGGTCAGGAAAGTGTACACCAACTCGTGCACTGATTATATGATGAATAAATAATTAAAGGAACAATCCTCATCAGCATAAACATCATCACCATCATCATAATAATAACAATAATAAAAACAACGATAACTAAAAATAAAATAACATTAACAGGACAACTAGTAACGATATCATAAACAATAAAAATACCATACATAACAACAAGGATAATAAGAGCAACAATTTGATGCAAGAAAATGACGAGAAAAAAAAGCTACCGAAGAAATATGCCAAACAAAAGAAGTGGTCATGCATAAAAAAACAACACCAAAGACAGACAGTGGCAAGTCATGATATCGATTTCAAACAAACAAACAAGCAAACACACAGTCACTTGAGAACGACCTCAAAGTCACGATCGCCCACAGTCGGAGGCCGCCCACGCCACCCGAGAGGGCTGCGGGCGTGAGCGCAGGCAGCGCCCATGTTTGCCTCGTGCAGAAAGGATGAGGCGAGGTCTGCCGTTGCAGGATGGAGCGGTTATTTCAGCCTCGCTATTGACCTAACACTCGCGGTAATCGTGCGTCAATACCAGCCTCCACTCACCACTCGCAACGCGCCTTAAATATGCAATCAACATTGCATAGTAATGACGGGGGATCCCAGTCACACCGGGCTAATCCATGGCGCTCTAGGGGCGTCTTCGGGGAGGGGGAGGGGGAGGGGAGATTGGGGGGAGTGAGGTATAATCCAGGATAAAGTAGTGACGTTGATTGATTAAGATTGATCACCGCACACACACACACATATACACATATACACATACATACATACAGACAGACACACACTTATGCAGTACATCATTGAAAAAGACTTGCGCCCTCCGTGTTCCATAGGCACAGGGAATCACTCAAATTAGAAATAATCTTTTTCGTTATTTTTACTCTCATTATCAACACTATCGCATATTACTTATCACTACAACAACAAAAACAATAATAATGGTAATATTTACAACTGGTGTTACTAACATCACTATCAATATCATCATAATAGTAATACATAATTGCAAATGTTATTCATCATCACTATCATCATTCCCCATATCATCATACAGATCATACTTATCGTTACTATAATCACATTGAAGTCAAACTATCATTAAACTACTACTATTTCTATCATCGCTGTTCTTTTATCACGCTACTTAACAATCCCATTTCTTTATATAATCCTCATTCTCATTAATAATGTCATTACTATCACCGTTACTTATATATCAATCAAAAAGTAAATGCTTGATCTTTAGACCCCAACTTTTCCCTTTCTTTCACCCATCTCTATCAAGCATTTACTTATTATCATCCATTTTTTCTTCTTTTCACCTAAGAGGGATCCTTGTTTTAATTAAACATGTCACCCAACCTCACGTACGCATACACCTGAACAATAAACAAACAAACAAAAATCAAGAATCATTTCCGATAAAATACATATTAAAAAAATAAATAAATGAATAAAGAGAATAGATAAAACACTTGAAAATACTAACAACAGTGAGAAATGCCATATAGATGCATAAGCAATGCAACAAACACTGTAGGAACAAGCACTCAAAAATACAAATATTGCTATATAAAGATAATGGCGGTAGTTCACAATAGGTAGAGCTAAACTAATAATGAAAATATCCATAATTAATAAAAACAATAACAACAACTGTACTTACAGCGGTTAAAAAAATGACATCAACAAAAAAATACATATACAAAAGTAGATTAACTGTGATTTCAAATCAATATCAATGACAATGATGGCCGTCATATTAATACTACTACTAACAATAATAATAACAATAATAACAGTGATATAATGGAAAAAATACAATATCAAAAGACAATAACCATAACAAAATTACTGAAAAAAAACTAAATAGAACTAAAACCATTTCGATAACAATAGCATCCATAACAACTATTAATATTACTGTCAATAACAACAAACAAGATCTTTTACACCCAAATATTGGCATTTAATTTATCAAATGTTAACATGTTTACAAACAAAGGATCGCTTCAACAGGAACAGCTGAACGTCTAAAAGAATGTGGCAGCTGAGTGCATAGCAACGCCAGTAGGATGGCAATGCAACATGCTAATGATATTGAGTGAGTTTACACACACACACACACACACACACACACACACACACACACACACACGCACACACATACACGCGTGTATTCAAATCATATTAAACAACTACCAATGATAATTATAACAATAATAATAATAATCATCATAATAATAAATAAATACAACAACAC
>NW_028234421.1:9276185-9281185 GCF_977035675.1 Penaeus japonicus | reverse complement strand
TAACCAAGGGAGAGACGCAGAGATCAAAACCTCAGTATTCCGGAACATTCCAAAACAAATCCCACTAAAGCTTATTGCAAATCATGCTTCTGTTTAGAAGCGTGTTGCCGTTAGATGCTCCATATAATCTCTTTACCCTGAACAGATCTCAACTTTCCCCGCAAACGGTTTATGCAACATTATTAAAGATGATAAAAAAAAACAGTTCTTGCAAAATGTTTGTGTGCAATATCTCAGAGCAAAGGTTCCTGGCGTGGAATAAAATTAATGGTGAATGTGTGTGTTTGTGTCTGCATTCCCCGCAGGCTTTTCGAAGGCTCAAGAGGCGGCCGGAGGAGGAGGAGGAGGAGGAGGAGGAGGAGGAGGAGGAGAAGAAAGAGGAGGAGAAGGAGGAGGAGGAGGAGGAGGAGGAGGAGGAGGAGGAGGAGAAGAAAGAGGAGAAGGAGGAGGAGAAGGAGAAGGAGGAAGTGGTGATAGAGGAGGAGGAGAAGGAAGAACAGAGGAAGTGATGGCGATGGTGGAGAAGGAGGAAGATGAGAAGAAGGGGAGGGGGTGGAAGAGGAGGAGGAGGAGTGTCAAAGGAAAAGAAGAAAATAAATAGAACACGTACAGCAGTGGTGGTGATGATGAGGAGAGGGGGGATATTGCAACATTTCCAGACAAGCTGTTGACCTCAAAAGTTGACCCAGGAAATGTCAACCCTTTAAGTGATACCTTTTAGCTTGACTAAACGTCACGTATTTACTCTAGTATCTACCTTCTTATTACACCATTGCTTAATCTCATAATTTCCTCACATTAGCTTTCATTGCCGGACGAGTACGGAAATAAAAAATAAAAAAAACAGAAAAATATCTACAAAAAACAAAACAAAATGCAACCAACACCCTCACATCAAACAATGACAATAAAACCCGGAAACAAAACAAGATTAAGAAAAAGAAAAAGAAGAAGAAGAAGAAGAAGATAACGTTTACACACAAGAATTAGAGGATTCAAAAGGTGGATTCGCCCCTGCAACCAATTAGCAGCAGTTGCAGGGGGGCAAAAAACTATCCTAGAGCAAACCAATTAAGTCCCCTTGACTCTCGCTCTCCCTTGACCTCAAAACGCTCGTCTGGCAATCGGCCCCCACTGAGCCCATTCCCTCCCCACGCCCTTCGCCAGTTACAGAAAGAGGGGAAAAGGGAAAAAAGGAGGGGAAATGCTTAAAACACAATCATATAAAGAGTGAGAGTGAGAGAGAAAGTGAGAGAGAGAGTGAGTGAGTGAGTGAGTGAGTGAGAGAGTCAGAGAGGAGGGGAAAGGAGAAGAGAGGGAGGGAAGAGGAGGGGGGAGGGAAGATGAGGAGGAAGGGAATGGGAGAGAGGAGGGAGGGAGGGATGGAAAGAGAGGCAGCTTGAGTGAGTGAGTGAGTGAGTGAGAGTAACTTAACGGAACTAAATATGACCTACCCCTAACACACCTAAAAGGTTTCATCTCGACGAATGGAGACTCTAAGAGACACCGAAATGAGAGCAACATGTGTCTCGCTAGTTTCTTATTCCCTCGAAGTAAACGTGAAATATGCCGGTCAGAGCAGTGACCACCAACCTCTCTTCCTCTGTCGGTAACCCACTCGGTTGGATTTATTTCGCTATCTACCCCCTGACCCCCATATGAAAATAATATTGCAGACATGAAGGCAAATAAACAAACAAAAAACAATGCCATCATCTCTAAGCTTGGTTTCTTTGAGAGAGGGACCAAATTACACACATTTGAAAAGTAAAAAGTAAAAAAAAGAATAGATAAATAAGTAAGTAAATAAACATAAATGAATAAAATATAAAATCTAGAAGCATCATCAGAAGGAAATCTAAGGCAACTGACAGATGTAATCTTAGTCACAAAAGAGTTTTCGTCTTTGCCTTCGGAAATGTATTATTACTATGAATATTATCATCATTATCACTATTACCATTGTTATCATCATTATTGCTATCAATATCGTATAAGCTGTCGATGCTCTCCACAGAGAACATGAAGGTAACAAGGGTAAAGAGACATGGAGAAAAAAGACATAGACAAATGGGAAATAAGATACAGGAAAACAATTACCGATAAGAAAAAGGAGAATTACAAAAATAGTTTATCGTATTTCTAGACCCGCTGTCTTGACTTGAGCGATATCTATATTTTCTTTAATGAGTCATTTTGGGCAAGCGATAATGAGACCTGGGTGACGTGAGGTAAGCGAAAGAAAGTGTCTGAATTTGCTCTTGAAGAAACTTTCCCTCCTACAACAGTTACTAGCGCCATCTACCTGACACTAGATTTACCGATTCTAACGTTTAGAAAGTCTGATTTTACTTCACTAACATCCTCCCGCTGATACAGCAAGGTCAAAGATATGAACTAACATTCAACATGCCCGTTCCACTACTGCAATCTATCAGTATTTGAATATGCACGCCAAGAATATACATACATACAAACTTACAAATATATATATATATATATATATATATATATATATATATATATATATATATATATATATATATATATATACACACACATAAAACACACACACACACGCGCACATACACAAACACACACACACATATTCATATATATATATATATATATATATATATATATATATATATATATATATATATATATATATACACACACACACACACACACACACACACACACATATATATATATATATATAAATATATATACCTAAATAAATAAATCAATAGATAAATATAAACATACATATGGAATGGCAAGGTATACATTCAAGCGGAATAAAACGTTCAAGGTAAAGGCGCGAGGCATTCCTTGTCGGGGAGGCAAGACCTCGCCGTAAGGGAGTAAGCTATCCCTTGTTATGGAACAAGGGAGTCGTTGTAGAAGAGTAAGGAATTCGCCTTTAGGACGATTAAGGTAATACTTTTTCTTTTCTTGAAGTGATCATTCCTGTTATTAACAGACATAGTATGTTTTTTTTTGCATATATATTAAAGTTTTCGTATGTTCAGAGTGTTTATTCCAAAATTAATTGGTATTTCAATGCTGCACTTTTAACATCACGCGTTGTTAACGATTCTGAAAGACCTCTAAGTAAAACCTTAAATCCAAAGGACAAGCAAAAAACACGACCGTGATGATTGAACAACAGAGCAAAACAACATAAAACAATATAACCATATCTAGAAAGGTGAGGGAAGAGAAACATCTTAAGTTTACCAGAATATGGTATTACTTATTTTGAACAATATCTGTCTCCTGATACCTAGAATAAACCCTTCCTTTACTATAATACACCATGTATAACTTGTGTGTTCACGATGTTTTCATTCTGCTGGCTTGGCTCTCAAAGTAAGAATCAAGAATGAAAATTTTAATGTATTGTGATATTCTGTTATGAAATAACCAGTTCGTTAATATATAGTCGAACGTTTCCACTAAAGAATAGATAAGTAAATAGGTTGACATCCTTAATCTATGCCATTTCTCTATCCCTCTCTTCCTTCTTTATCACATTTACTCTTTCCAACATTCGTCCACCTTCCTAATCCCATACTGTCACTTTCCTCATTGCAAGTCAGCTATGGGGAACGTCGCTGTTGTTCAATCCAACATATTTATCTTTTTCCACGAAGAATTTTTCCAACAGTTCCTACATATATTCTAAAGCGGGACACGCATGTTTGTTACTTGTTACTTTGTGTGCGTGTGTGTGTGTGTGTGTGTATGTGTGTGTGTGTGTGTGTGTGTGTGTGTGTGTGTGTGTGTGTGTGTGTGTGTGTGTGTGTGTGTGTGTGTGTGTGTGTGTGTGTGTGTGTGTGTGTGTGTGTGTGTGTGTGTGTTTGTGCTTGTGTACTTCCTCCCCTCAACCACTACTAATTGTATTAGTAGCATCAGTAGTATCAATTAAAAAGCTAGAAATTAGAAAGCTAGAAATAATACTTGCGTTTTTTCAACATCAATGCTTCCATCACGATCTATCAGGTGCAAACTCCCTTACCTGAAAAAGGAAAAAAAAAAAAAAAAACATTATTACTTACATCATACATCCTGGATGCTATAACTGGCTTGGTTCATACTAAAATAAGGACAATAAAAAATATATATATATAAAATAAAGGAGAGGTTAATAAATAGAAAATAAACTAACAGGGAGCTGGAGAATCTGAAATAACTCATATCCTCACAAATGTTGACTATGCAATCACGTGACTATATATAAAAACATACATTATCACATGACACATGTTTCCCCGTACGTAGAATTAAAAATCCAAAGCAGTAAATACGAATAGAAAAAAAAAATCACAATCAACTGATAAAAATAAACAAGAAGACACGCCAAGACAAGGAAAACAAACAAGAACCAAAGACTCAAAGAAGCTCCAGTATGTAACCCGGAAAAAGAACCAACAACGGAGAGCGGCCGCAGCGCCACATGACGAGCGCCGCGTGGAGCAAGAGCGGCACGTGATGCGATGCCGGCGTCAGAGCCAGTGCCAGGCTCTCCCACTCACCCGCCCCCCTCCCCGTGTCAACAATACCGTGCGGTGCCGAGGCGACTCCCCGCACCTTTGTCTCTCCCGCATCGCCGGCCAGTTGCGAAGGCATCCCTCCCGCTCCGCCGGATACAATGCGAGATCCGGGTCGCATTATCTGGCAAATCAATCGGGGATCCGTCGCATCTCGAGCCCCGCCGAAGATAATGCTCTTCCGCGCAGCGTCCCTTAGGCTCACCGGAGATCTAAATTAGTGATAATCCTAATCCGAGCGAGAGGAGGTGAGGGAGGGGGGGAGGGGGAAGGGGGAGGGAAGCGGCGTCGGCTAGGAAAGAGAGATGGAGAAAGAGAGAAAGAGAAAGAGAGAGAGAGAGAGAGATAGAGAGACAGAACGAGCGGTCGCCTCCGTGTCGGGACCGCCCAAGACAAAAGGCATAACGGAGGATGTATTATCCGCGATTTCGGCGCGGGCGGGCG
>NW_028234421.1:9253685-9263685 GCF_977035675.1 Penaeus japonicus | reverse complement strand
ACTTCATAAAAAACAATTACTTTAGTTCATTATGCTTATACGTGACACACCAGACACTCTCCCTCCCTCCCTCTCCCTCTCTCTCTCTCTCTCTCTCTCTCTCTCTCTCTCTCTCTCTCTCTCTCTCTCTCTCTCTCTCTCTCCCCCTCTCTCTCTCCTCCCCCTCTCTCTCTCTCTCTCTCTCTCTCTCTCTCTCCCTCTCTCTCTCTCTCTCTCTCTCTCCCTCTCTCCAACCTTCCTTCCCTCCCGTTCTCTCCTTTTCCTCTCACCCTCCCTCCTTCCCTCTCCCTTCCTATTTCCCTCTCCCTTCCTCTCACCCTCTCCCTAACCCGCTCCCATCATCCATCTCTCCATCTCCATCTCCCTCACCCTCGATTCCCCCCCCCCTTCCCCTCCCCTCCCCTCCTTCTCTCTTCACATCCCCATTTCCCCATCAGCGGCGCCCCTCGAGCCCTTCCTCACGCGTCGCAGGCCAAAGGAGCTGCGGCGCCACAATGGGCAGCTAGCGACAGGAAGGGAACTTACGCGCAAGCACTGGCCTTCAAAAAAAGAAGAAGAAAACAACAACAAGACACGCACGATACAATGGTGCTGTTAATTAACCAACTCGTGAATAAAGAAAAAAAAGTGGGGGTAAATGGGGGTAGAGGAAAGATGGAGAGAGGGTGGCTAGGGTAATGGGGAGAAGAGAAGGGCATGGGAAGGTAGGGGAGGTAGGGGGGGTTATGTTAGGTAGGGAAGATGGGGGTTGGGGGAAAGGAAAATAAAGTTGGGGGATTAGGAAAAGACAGAGGGTCGTCACGCCGTTCACTAGTAGGGGTAGGGGTTGAGGGGAGGGAGATGGACTAGGGTGGTTGTTTTTTTTTCTGTCTCTCTATCTCTCTCTCTCCCTCATCCTCCCTCCCCTCTCCCTCATCCTCCCACCCTTCTCCCTCATCCTCCCCTCCCACACCCCTATCCTTCTCCCTCTCCCTCTCCTTCCCCCTCTACCCGACCCTCTCCCGGTGTCAACCCTTTGACGGAAAAGAATCCCATAAAAAGACAGACAGAAAAGAAAGGGAAAAGACCAGAGAAAAAAAGGACGAAATTGCATTACAACTTCAAACGGCTGTTACAAAGGCCGGACAACTACATTTTCGCTCTTTTGCCTACCTTAAGAACACTTTTTTCACCCTCCGCACATGCGAGGCGAAAATACCTATGATTTCGACATAAAACTTTTATATAAAAAAAAAGAAAAGAAAGAAAAAGAAGAAAAAAATACAAATGAAATAAAAGCTCGAAAGAACTTCATACGTGCAGAAGGTATTTCCATTTTT
The DNA here is from genome assembly GCF_977035675.1 of Penaeus japonicus. Taxonomy (NCBI): domain Eukaryota; kingdom Metazoa; phylum Arthropoda; class Malacostraca; order Decapoda; family Penaeidae; genus Penaeus; species Penaeus japonicus. The sequence continues at coordinate 9,262,366 of NW_028234421.1, read as the reverse complement.
GAAAAAAAATAAAAATAAATAAATAAATGAAAAATAAATAAATAAAATAAATAAATAAATACAAATAAAAACATTATCCTTGACTGGCTATACCTTCTTCGTAATATCAAATATCATAACAACAATACCATTTTTTTTTTCTTACTAAAATCACAAAAAAGCAAGGCTACTTACAAAAGTGACCTGAACACTCGATACTGACAAGAAAAAGACTTTCCTATCAATCACAAATTTCGTTCATAGGACAACAAATATTATTCTAGTTCACCCAATTCTCCAACAGCTGATTCAAAGTAGATATTATCAAATCTACAGCCATCATTAGCTGTGTCTATGTTCAAAAACAACAACTATATTTCCTCAACTGTGAACCCACACACGAAAGAATAATATGATGGTGACTCTTCTGAGGAAGACGGGAGATTGCGAAAGAGGAAATATGAGTGATAGGAGTGGGGAGGAGGAGGAGGACGAGGAGGAGGAGTGATAGAAGAGGATAAGGAGGAGAATTAGGAATGATAGAAGAGGATAAGAAGAAGAAGAATTAGGAGTGATAGAAGAGGATGAGGAGGAGAAGGAGACTGGTGTAGGTGGTGGTAGTGGTGGAGGAGATGGAGAAAAAAAGAAGAAAAAAAAAGAACAAAGGAGGAGGAAGAGAATTAGGAAGAAGAAAAGAAGACGTAGACGATCGGGGAAGACAAATAGACTAAAAGAAAAAAGAAGAAGAAAAAAAAGAGGCATACGAAGTGAGGAGATAAAGACAACACAGAAGAAAGAAAATAATCCATCTTCCTGCATTTCTCTCATTTCCTCTTCCTACATTTTCTCCTTCAATCTCCCCATCGCTCTTCCTTCCCTCCCCCAACTATTCCTTCTCTTGCAACCTTACCGTTGCAAGCTTTTCGTCAAATCTCCCATATCGTTTTCAATAACCAATTTCCATTTCGTATCTTCTCCTAATTCATTTTTTTAAAAATGACCAAAAAATAATAACGATGACGAACGACTCGACAAAAAAAAGAAAAAAAAAAAAAAACGAAAAAAAACGAAAAAAATAAAAAATAAAAAAATAAACGAAAGAATCTGCGCTGCAAAACTATACAAAATGGAAAAGGAGAATTCTGGAGTGAATGGCAGACCATCTCTCACGTATAAGAATAAGGACAAACTTCAGGTTTATAAATCCTCTAAAAAGAAAGAAACACGAGATGGATTCACTCTTTGGGTTCGAAAGAAATAGATGGATTTTTCTTCTGTGCCAAGCTTAGGAGTAGAGATTAAGGACTTTGGGATTATTGTCAACTTGTCATGAGTAAATAGTATCAAGCAACAAGTTAAACGACAACTTTTCAAAGTAAATAATAAAAATAACAATAATAATAATGATAATTACTTAACCGAAGCTTTCTACAATGAACTAAACAACAAAAATACAATAAAAGCCTTGATAAAAATGGAACAATACAAATAAAATTAATAATTCAAAAACATAAACGCTGACAAAAAAAAAAAAAAAAGTAATCATCATTATTACTACCATCATTACAATAATAGTAATGTTAAAACTGAAACCAATCATTCTGATAATACTATCACATATACTGGTAGAAACTAGGTGAAAATAATGATAATGATAATAATAACAACACTAACAACAAATAATGATCATTATTGTCATCAACACTCATTACCAATCAAATAGTGAATATCAGCAACAATAGTTGAAATAGCAATGATAATGGTCATAATGATAATCACCACAATAATAATAACAAAACAATCAACAAAAATAACAAAAACAAGCAAGGAAACTAGTCTCCTAAACACCCCATGTTGAACTGAAAACAAAAACATCTTTCTTAAAAATAATATCATAACAAAATTCCCTATCATTAATCAGATCTACTTTACAGCAACTTCATCAACCACAAATCTTTCAACAATTGTTAATGGAGAGTGAGAGTCAATCTGATATATTAAGGTATAACAGTATAAGGCCAAAAGTCTTAGGAAAAAAGAAAAAGAAAAAAAAATGTTATGTCAACTAACGGGGTCATGATGTACGTCACGCGATGAAAAATATTATTGGTAATGTTAACAATAATACCAATGATAATAATGATGATAATAACCAAAAATACAATGACAACAACAATAACAAGGATATTAATATTAATAAAAACAATATCAATATTAATATTAATGATAATGATAATAATAATAATAAAATAAATAATGAAGAGACAAAAACAGAGGAGCAAAGACTAGAAAATAAAAAGGAGAAGCCAAAGAGGAGCTAGAAGAAGGAGGTGGATGAAGATAGGAAGAAAAAAAAGAGGAAAGGAAGACGAGGAAGAGAAGGAGAAATAGGATGAAGAAGAGGAAGATGAGGAGAAATATGAGGAGGAAGAGGGGATAAAAAAGAAGGAAATGAGGGAGAGGAAGAGGAGGAGGAGGAAGAGAAGGGGGGGGGGGGGAGGGGAAGAATAATGATGATAATAGCGATGACGATAATGATGATGATGATGATTATACTGATCATAATAATGTTGATAAGGAGGAGGAGGTAGAGGAGGAGAAGGAGGGGGTACAGGAAGAGGAAGTAAAGGAAGAGGAAGGGAAAGAGGAGGAGGAGCTGCAGGAAGAGGAGCGGGAGGAGAAAGAAGGGGGATGAGAAGTGATTGAAATAGGTACGATAATAACTAAGATCTAGACCAAGAAAGTAAGAACACGAAGAAAACGAAGACAAAGTTGAAGAAAAAGAAAGGAAATGCAGACTCAACCATGCAACGTAGGCCTACCACCTAATCACACCCTACCCAAAGGAACAAGCAAAGCTCAACCGGCGTGGGCGTGGGCGTGGGCGCGGGCGTGTGAACAAGTGACCACCTCAACTTCGCCTGGACTAACTAGGTGTCAATCACGGCCGATGATACAGTTACGCCAAAAGCCTGACCAATAGCGAAGCCGCGGCGGACGAATGGTGTCGCCGCGCGAATCCCTTTTGGCAAACGTTACTTGTGGTCTTCGGTATCGCACTATCTTGTTTCCTCTAGTGTAGGATATAGTGGCGTTTATTGCAAAGAATGAGGTGTGCACGGATTGCAACGAGACGCGGATTCGGGTGAAAACGCCGGATCAAAAGGTGTCCATTTTGCATTTCCAGATTTGAAAATGGCGGTGGCATTAATCTGGGATTTGGAGTGTCACCCATCGCGAACTCCGAACTTGTTTACGATTTTCCTGCCAACGGGGGGAATATCGCAGGGCTGAATCGGGTAAATAATTCCCCGTAGAGACACGCTCGAAGGCGTATGGTCGCCATCTCCCTCTCCCGAACACGGAATCGGGTAAATGCCACTCAAACGGGGTCGCGTCCTGTCATTGTCACCTCGGCTGTAAACATACGGAGATCAGCAACACCGCGAGCCCTTGTCAGCAGACCTTTCCCCAACACCGAGCGCTCTTGCTGCCAATCATCTCATCGGGGCGCCCTGAGTACGTCGCCCCAACTTGCGCAACCTTTATCTCCGGGGAAAAAACGCAAATAAGGAGAAAGAAGGAGAGAGAGAAAGATAAGGAAAATAAATACGTAAAAATGCGAGAAATCGAAGAGATGATGGCAGTGATTTCGCGGCGGTGACGGTGAGGTGCTGCCACCTTTCGGCCGACGGCGCAACCACGCGGCCAGCCTCAGCCGGGTCGGCCAAACCCTTCCAGCCGAGGGTGGAACTGCTAGTCCCCGCAGCCGAACCATGGCGGCAACAACGCACCGCATACATTATCTTAATTACGAAGGGATAATGAACTTCCCAAGCCCATTACAGGCTGGTAGGTTGAGATAGCTCGTGTATAAGCCATAATGTCGGACGTAAACCACTTTCGCTGAGTATATAGGGGGCCGAAAAGCGCCTTATCATGTGCCAGAACACAAGACGCTGCTATTCTCTACTCACAATCTACGTCCTTCACACAGACAGACGAGAGACACGAGCGCACGAAACGCGCTCACTAAACACCGCACGAAAACCACGCACACCACACAGACCCCCACAATCTTTCCTCCCTCTCAGCTTCATATCCAAAATTTCGAAAAACCCTAAACCTCCGCCGCCGTCGCCTGGTGCAGCAGCCACCTTCCTTCCCCTCGCCGATGTCGGTCGGTCGGTCGCTCGGGCGGGCCGTCGACGCTCGCACGCGAACCGACATCTTTACCAAACCCGGCCATGGATCCGATTGCTCCGATTGTAACCTTAATATCACAATCAATTTCGAGACGACATCACACTTCTCTCTCTCTCTCTCTCTCTCTTTCTCTCTTCTCATAAGACCCGCGGCGGAGTATCGTTCGTTCTTTGTTAGGATGCGACGGGATTGGAGGACTTACGGAAACAGCCGACCCTGCCCGGAGTATCCTGACGCTCAAAGGATGGCTGTCAGTAGGGGGATGCCGATGGGATACAATGGCTACCTGCTACCTTGGACTGGCTTGTCATGGCTTAGCCTCTCAACTACGGATTCGTCTTGTCTTTAGCTTCATCGAAAGGACTAATATTCGCATATGAAAACGAACACGATCACTACTCATGATTAAAGCGATCATTGTTGTCAACCCTTGGTGATGATTAAAGTGATGACTTGTTATCACCAATGGAAATACTATCCTTTGTAGTAGTATGCTAACAGTATCAATTAATGTCTCTCGTTATAGCTGTAAAAAAAGAAAATGTTCTAGTCACTTCATGATATCTTAGCGTTTATGATATGATCTTCCATGCATGTACAGATTTATACAATACATATACGCACATAAATGCATTATACAGGTGCACAGATATATATCTTTAAATACATACATACATATATATACAGACACATAAATATATACATACATACATATATATATATATATATATATATATATATATATATATATATATATATATATATATATATATAAATGCAAATATCTATTTAAATGTAGACATATCTAATGTACAAATATGTATCTACATATTAATGTAAAGAGATAAATCAATCAATATACGTAAATATATATTCATATATTCATATATATAAATATATAAAATATGATATCTATCTATCTATCAATATGCAAACACACACATCCCTAGATTTTCTGTGTGCATATACATAAAAGATTGTTAGTAGTATTGCCATCAATACAGAAAATTTAGCTTCAGTGGAATAAATACATATGATAAGGATAATCACAACAACCAGAACATGATGAGCAAAACAAACACACCAACAAATAAATATAAAAATTACCTACTGAAAGTACGGACAATTATAAGAACAACAAAGACAAACACATACATACAAACCATAAAACATAAATATTACAGTACACACAAACACACATATCTATATTGGTATTAATAACATCAAACTATATATCTAAATATGTACTAGCAATCACCATACCATCCAGAATATTAGGCAGCAAAAAATAGCCCAAACAAGAACTCACAGCTACACGTCTTATCACAATAAAAACACAATTAACATCAATAATCTTATTACAAATACACTTCACTAGAATCACTTGCAGATGTAGACAAATCAATTCAATTCTATATTGTTATAAAACGGAAATCAGTCAATGCATTTATCGTAAAAAAAAAATTATATCATTCACAGAAATTGCCTTTCGAGTACTATACAAACAGGTTGTAGTTTCAACAAATACACGAATATGTATGTAGGTAAACAGCTTAACTAAGTAATTTCAGCAAAACAAATAAACAGAAAAGGTATACCCAAAGTGGTACGCTAATAATGGCATCCGTGATAATAATGAAAATATTAATAGCAATACTAACGGTACAGGACCAACATAAATACTACCAATAATAGTACCACTAGAAGTAATAATGATAATAATAATAATGATAATATAAATAGTAACATTAACAGAAGTAACAATAATACCAATAGTCATAAATAAAAAAGATATAGATAATCACGAGGAAAATAATATCATAACACTGATAAGAACTAAATAAAAAATAAATCAATGCCACTCTCAACAAAACAAACAACAATAACAATAATGAGCTGGATATTAAGAGTAATTCTAATAATGGTATTAGTAAATATAACTGTAGGAGTGATGTGCATAACATGGTGATAGTATTAAGGGCAATAACAACCTATATAAAAGCAATTATAAAAAAAATATAAAAACAACAATAATTATGATGATGGTGCTAGCCAAAACGACAACGACACATATAAATATAAATATACTACTACTACTAATAATAATAATAATAATAACAGTTGTAATAATAACAATGACAATAAAAATTATAATCATTAGCAATAATAATAACGATGATGTTTATATGTTCATAAAAAAAGTGATAAATAAGATAAATAAGACAATTTATAATACAATAGCATTAATAATAATGATAATAATGATAATATAATAATAATGATAATGATAATGATAATAATAAGAAGAATAACAATACTTATAATGTGAATAATAATATTAATTATAATATGAAAAAAATAATAAAATGTATAATAACAATAAAAATAAAATGAATAATAAGACAAATAACAACAATACCATTAATAATATAACATTAATAATATAAATAGCAATGAATCAATAAAAACAAAAACAATAATAATAAAATCAGTATCCTCAGATCATAAGCATATGCAGTTGCATTAACAAAGTGGATAAAAATGATTGCTGAGAATGATAATAAAAATATAATGAAAACATAATAGTATCAGGAGGTTCATGGTAATAGTAATAATGAATATGAAAAACAAATAACGATAGCAAGAATAACTATGATGATGATATAATTATTTTGCAATAACAATGACGATAGTAAGGAGCATAAAAAAGAAAAGAAAAGAAAAGAAAAACACACACAGACACACATTATATATATATATATATACATATATATATATATATATATATATATATATATATATATATATATTCATATATATATATATATGTATATATATATATATTCATATATATATATATATACATATATATATATATATATATATATATTCATATATATATATATATTCATATATATACATATATATATATATATATATATATATATATATATATAATACGGACAACGGAAAACCAGAGAGAGAGAGAGAGAGAGAGAGAGAGAGAGAGTGAGAGAGAGAATAAGATAGAGAAAGAGAGCGAAAAAGTGAAAAAAAGACAGAAAGCACAAAAAATAAAAATAAAAATAAAAGGAAACGAAGTAGGACCATAAAAAACAAAATAACGCCACCCCTACCTCCCTACCCCCCAGCACCACCCCCACCCCACACTTCCCCGCGCCTCCGCCTACGGTGTGATGACTCAATCGTGAGCGGGAGAGAGAGTGGTGAAGCAGCGCCCCAGGTGAGGCCGGGGTGATGTATCAGGTGTGTGGAGAGGGGGAGAAGTGCCGCTAGAGGAGCTGCTGTGGCGGAGAGGGGAGAGGGAGAGGGAGAGGGAGAGGGATAGGAAGAGGGAAGGTGGACTGATGGGAGAGGGGGAGAGGGGGGAGTTGGGTCGACGGGAGTAAGAGGCGAGGGAGGGGGGTTGAATGGTAGTGGCAGGTGTAATTGTTCATATATACCCTGGAGGGGATGGGGGCGGGAGGAGGGGGTAGATATAAGGGAGAGAGAGGGAAGGAGAGAGGAGAGAGGAGAGGGGGAGAGGGGTTGGGGTTTGCCGTATCCGATACCCGGCTTCCTTCCCTACGCTGGCATGATCCCCCCCCCCCTCCCTCCGGCTTGAGCTTCACTTAGCTATATATGCAATAGTAAAGGCAGCAAATACCTATACCAACAGAGAAACACACACACGCACACACGTACATACACTCACACACGCACATACACTCACACACGCATATCTTTTCGTTTCTCTTTTTTTCCAGTTTTTCTTTTGATCATTTCTTTTATTTTTTTCCGTCTGGATGTTCACTCCTTACCTGTCCAAATATATTTGCATTTACATATAATCTCCATGTTAATTAGAATTTTCCTATCAATTATCTTCGTTTTCAGATGACTTTTATGAAAAAAACAGATATCTAATTCTACATGTAGGCCTACAAATAACATCCTGAAATATATATTTATGTAAAAAGAAAAAAAAAAGAAAGAAAAAAAAAAAAGAACACATACAACAAACACATAAACAAGTCGTCTCTCCATAATAATGAAAAACCCGGAGAATAATTGACAAACAGAAAATGAATAATGAATGCGAACTCGCGCCGTAAATATTTCGTCGCACGCTGTAATATTCTCACGCTTTATACAATACTTCATAAAAATAGAAAGGAAACCACGCCAGGCAAAGGTGGAATCATACACACGCACACGCACACACACACACATGCAGAGATGCACACAAACAGACACACAAAGATAAAAAAAACGACTAATTAGGCAGCATATATGACACTTTGGAATGAAATATATTGTGCTTGTGTTTGAAAAAACATCTACAAAGGCTTTTGTAATTCCTTTTATTCTACAACTTGTAAAAAATAACAATGAGTAATGATAATGATAATGATCATAATAATGATAATAATCATGATGATGATAACGAATATGTAACAATGAACAATAAAATAATAGTTTTAAAAAGACTACAA
>NW_028234421.1:9206185-9211185 GCF_977035675.1 Penaeus japonicus | reverse complement strand
TACGAATAACCACCACGTAAACAACGCGAAAGCAAGTCCCCTTCACAAACGACAACAACAAAAATGAAAGAAATCCTCACTCCGAGAAGGCACTCAAACCATCCATCCATCCCTCCTTCCTTCCTTCCATAGCATCCTTCAACAATCCTAAATACCACAGAGAGGAGAGTGCAGGACAACGCCAAGCCGACGCCGTTCCGTTCCTCGCCACCCGGAGCGTAGGATACCGGCCGGCGGGTCTAAGGATCTGGGCGAGTATTAGATGGTGCATTAAACGCTGTTGTACCCCACTGACTCCGCATAAAAATACTCTTTTTACCCTACAAAGCGATCTGGCTAAATTTTCAACCACCCCGTGACGCGCCGGAGAGAGAGAGCCCGCGTCCCTCCGAGCAACGCACGCACGCACCCACTCACTCACTCGCACACACGTGCACGGAGGGAAATAAAAACCCTGTGTGTATTTTCGTTTGTGTTCTGTTGACGAAAGATGGCATTTCGAAGGGGGGGGGGAGAGAATGAAAAATTTCCCCCCTTTTGCCCAGGATACTTTCCCGAAAGAAAAAGAAGAGGGAAAAAAAAAAATATAAAGCGGGGGAAAAAATAATAATCGGGTGCCCCGCCCGGTGTTTCCTCGCTTGGGCATGACATAAAGAGGCGGATGGGATGGGGGGCTCAGTCCGTTTCCCATCCCCTCCCCCCCCCCCCTCCACCACACACCCCCCCCCTGTATTTTTTATCGCAAATGCATTTCCTCTCTGAAAGAGCCCCCTTAGACTCGCAGACCTGTCTTCGCATCCCCCTCAAGTCTTTAACGCCCCCTGAGTCTTAGTGAAAGAGGGGGACCACGAGAGAAAAAAGGAAAAGGAAAAAACGCCAAGGAAGGAAAAAAAGATGGGAGAGATATGAGAAGGGGGAAGGGAGTGGTGGAGGAGGGAGGGAGGGAGGGAGGGGGGAAGGGGGGGGGGTATGGAGGGGGGGGGGAGAAGGAAAGAAAAAGAGAAAGAGGTGGGAAAACATAAATTTAAAACAGTGTGGGTGTTGTGGGTGTGTGTGTGTTTGTTGTGTGGTTGTTATATATATATTATATATAAATAAAATATATAATATAATTTATAAATATATATATATAAAAAATTACATTACATATCCCTACACACACACCCCACAATTTTAATATAATAAATAATAAAAAATATAAAGTATATATTTTAATATTTAATTATATATAAAATATATTTTATAAAATTTATATTATTATATATATATAAATATATATATATTAATGTTTATATATATTAAATTATATATACATATACATATAAAATATAAAATTATATATTTTTATAATTAAAAAATAATTAAATTTTTAATAAATAAAAAACAACAACAACACAATATTATATATAATTATATATAATTATATATATATTATATTATATAATATAATATATATTAATATATAAATATAAAATATAAATAAAAAAAATATATATTTTATATTACATATCAATGAACACACAACAAAAACATATATATATATATATAATATATTAAAAATATATATATAATATAATTAAAATATATATAAAAAAAATATATAAATATATATAAAAATAATAATATAAAAATAATAAATATAATATATTAATATAATATGTAACACCACACAAAATATATATATATATATATAAAATTTAAAATATATATTTACAAAAAACATATGATACACACACACACCACACACAAAATAATTATAATATAAATATAATATATATATATATAATTTATATATATATATAATTATATATAATATATAATATATATATAAATGTATATGTATAATGTATATTATGTTGTAGTATATATAAATATATATATTATTTTTAATATATATTTTATATATATATTTACAAAAACATTGTAAACACATAACCCCACACTCACACACATCATCATGAATACACAAAACAACACACACACACACACACACACACACACACACACAACACACACAACACACACAAACACCACTATATATATATAAAATATATATTTTTAAAATATATATTATATACAATCTTATATGGTTAATATGTATAAATAAATAAATAAATAACTTACATACATACATATCATTATTGGTATATATGTAAAAATAAATAAAAAACATACATACATACATATCATATATGTGTGTTTTTGTAAAATAAAATAAATAACATTACTACATATCTATATATGTGTGTATATATGTATAAAAAAATAAATATCATACAAAATACATACACACAACAAAACCACACAAATATATATAATTTATATATATTTATAAATAAATTTATATATAAAATATGTATATCTGTGTGTGTGTGTGTGTGTGGTGTGTGTGTGTGTGGGGTGTGTTGGTGTGTTGTTGTGATTAACAAATATACTAAAGCAAAAAGACATCCTAATTTCCTTAACTGGGAAAAATTTTTCCCAAACCCAAACCCCCCAAAAAAAAAAAAAAAAAAAAAAAAAAATAATAATAAAAAAAAAAAAAATAAAATAAAAAATAGATAATATAATATATAAAAAAAAATAAAAAAAAAAGGGAGGAAGGAGAAGGGAAAAAGGGAAAAGGAGGGGAGAAAGAAAAAGAAGGGGGAGGAAGGAAGGGAAAAGGGGGAAAGGAAAGGGGAAGGAAGGGAGGGGAAAGGGAAGAGAGAGAGGGGGGAAAAGGGAAAAGGAGAGAGAGGAGAAAGGGAAAGAAAGGCAGGGGGAAAAGGAAAGGAAAAAGAGCAGGGGGGAATGGAAGAGGAGAGGAGAAGGGAGGAGGGGAAGAAAAGGGAGGAGAAGAGAGGAAGGAGGGGAAGGGGGAAAAGAAGAAGGGAAAAAGGGAAAGAGAGAGAGGGAGAAGGAAAAAGGGAGAAGAGCAGGAAGGAGAAAAGAAGGGCGAGGGGGAAAGAAAGAGCGGGAAGAAGAAAAAGACGAAGAAGAAAAAAAAAAAAGGAGGAAGGGAACGGAGACTAGAATGGACAAGGAATTCGCGGTTTGGGGAAAAGGGGGGCGGCGACAGACTGCTACAGGGGCCAGGCGGCTGGATGGGGAATTACGTGGAAGTGTAGGGGGGAGAAGGGGAGATGGGGAGAAAAGGGAAAGGGGAAGGGAAAGAGAAAAGGGAGGGGGGGGGAAAGGGGGAGAAGGAGGGGGGGGGAAGGAGGGGAAAGGGGAGGGAAGAGGGAAGGGAGAAGAGGAGATGAGGGTGTGGGAAAGGGAAAGGGGAAGGGAAAGGGGAGAGGGCGAGGGGAAAAAGGGGCAGAGGAAGGGAGAGGGGAGTGGGCGGGATTTTGGAAAAAAAGAGGGTTTAACAGTCGCGGAAAGGGAAAAGAGGAATTAGGGAAAAGGGATACGGGGAGGGAGGGAGAGGGGGGAGGGGGGAGATTGCAGAACGAGTGCAGCGGCGTGACTGCAATGGCCGGCGTGTTTGAGTGGGGTCATGTTGGGAATAAGTGCAGTTATAGTCGGTTGAGGGAAAAAATGATGGATGATGAAGTCGAACCCGCCCCGGTACATGGAAAGCACGGGCGAGCCAAGTATGATGGTCGGGGAAAAATAGGTATTGAATTAAGGGAATGGAAGGGTAAATTGCATTAAAATTTTTCCTGTTTCGTTCCCGTCCTCCGATATTACAGTACCTAAAGCAGACCCTTTAAAAGCCCTCAAATTCTTCATGGCTGAAAGACGAACAATTGGGGTTTACTTTTACTCTAAGAGAACCCCCTTAAAAAAAAAAAAAAAAAAAATAGCGCGTCAAAAAACAACAAAAAAACAACAACACCAAACACGCCCCCTAAACACAGCGCAAAAAGCTCACTCCCCCTTTTTTCCAGCTGGAACCTTTACAATAGAGTTTTTATCTTCTGTATGTGTGTTTCTGTGCCAGCCAGCCAGCCCCCTGCCCGCCAGCTAGCTCCTCGCCTGCTACATTTCACCCCGGCCTCAGCGAAGGTGGCTCAGCCTTTTCCAAACGGATCATCCTGTCCCAATTTCCAATCATCTTTTGTCTGAGGGTAACGAGGTGATTGGCTCTTTTCCTTCCCCTTCCCCCCCCCTTCCCCCCCCCCTCTTCCCTTTCCCCCCTTCCCTTCTATATGCTTCAAAAAATTGCATTCAACTTGCACCTCTATTCATTGCAACTGTATTGGCAAGGCTTTCCTGGGATTTAAAGTTGCGGTGTGTTCAGCGAATCTCTTTGGCATTTCTCTCGTTCAAATTGCAAAGTTGCTTTTTCCATCGTCGACTTTTTTAGTCCCCTTTTCACATCTTCTACCGAAGTACAGACATCAATACCCTGCATCAATTAACAGGAAATTTTTCATTCTTAGCCAAATTCCCCCCCACGTTCCTTCTTTCGCTTTAAAAAACAACATTTTTAGCTTCACCTCTGAATCTATCACCATTCTAGTCTCGCATTGTCCTCTTTACACAGAGAGAGGAGAGAGAGAGAGTGCGAGTAGAGAGAGAAGAGAGAGAGAGAAGAGAGTAGACGAGAGAGAGAGAGAGAGAGAGAGAGAGCGAGAGAGGAGAGAGAGAGGGGAGGGGAGGGGGGGAAGAGAGAGATGGAGAAATAGAGGTAAAGAGAGAGAGGAGGGGGGGGGAGTGAGGGAAGAGAGGGGAGAGAGAGAGCTGAGAGAGAGAGAGATAGGAGAGAGAGTGAGGGAGAGGAGAGAGAGAGAGAAGAGAGAAGGTGGGTAGGAGGAGGAGAGAGGAGATGGGGAGAGAGGTAAGAGAGAGAGCGGGGGGGTGAGAGAGAGAGAGAGATGGAGAGATATAGAGGTAGAGGTAGATGGAGTAGAGGAGAGAGAGAGAGAGAGTATGAGAGCGAGACAGAGGGAGAGAGAGAGCGAGAGGGTGAGAGGAGACAAGAGAGAGAGAGAGAGAGAGAGAGAAAGAGAGAGGAGAGAGAGAGAGAGAGAGAGAGAGAGAGAGTGAGGAAGGGGAGAGAGAGATGGAGA
>NW_028234421.1:9181185-9196185 GCF_977035675.1 Penaeus japonicus | reverse complement strand
GGAATTCTATAAACATAAATAATTCACATCGCAAAGCTGCAATCCCTCCAACCTCCAATCCGACAGCAATATTAGCAGTACCGACTAATCAAAAGAAGCATAACTTCCTAAATAGAAATAATATTATCACGAGCGTATCCGAAGTTAAACACCGCGCCTCGATCCTCCTTGAACACCGTAAATGCCGTATTCTTGTTCCTGTGTTGACTTTTCTGTTTACACATTTGGGGAGGGGGGGGGGGGGAAAGAAAAACCCAGTGTTGTTTGGCGAGTAAATTTCGTGATAACAAACCCTCCTCATTCAGTCATGCTTCCGTGTGCTCCTTCGTCTTTCATTCACGAGCATGTGCATGCGTAGAAATAAAATAATGACTGCGATGAAGAAATCGCCGGATGAATGAATGTCTTTTATCATTCGTCTCTAAAATTAATTGCGTAGTTTGTTGCGACAAAGAAGTCTGTTTCTTGTGCTCTTTGAAGGTTACAAAAGGAGGACACGTGTTTCAGAATAAAAATATAACTTCATTCATTAATATATCAATTCATGAAGCCTATATTCATCGGAGTACTCATCTATTTACTCATCTATCTTTCTATCTTTTTCCTCATTCATAAACACACACAAAAAGGAACATAATCCCAAGCATATACTCATACTAATACACTCATTCATACACTCACGCTAGCTGAGATAAACATACATATAGTCATATATACACACAAACAGACACAAACACATACACACACACACAAACACAAACACACACACACTATATACCTACATACAGATACAAGCATACCCACCCCCCCCCCCCCCCCCCCCCAAAAAAAAAAAAAAAAAAAAAAAAAAAAAACTCGATGAAGCCACCAGCGCCCCCGAAATCTATGCCTCCACCTCCACCTTTACCTCCACCTCCCACTCCTCCTCCGGCACAGCCAAGTAACAGCTAGATACGGCTCGGCGCATTAGCTATTCACAGCGAGTCAAAAAGGATAACATAGGAGAGCGCCGCCTGACACAAGCCCGATAAAGGAGCCTATGAATAAATTAAATAAGAATGAGAGGATTTCAGAGGGTAGAGAGAGAGAGATCGCCGCGTAGGGCAAACGTCGCCGGGCGGCATCAGGAGGGAACAGGAGACGCGACCAGAGGATACAGAGCAGGGCACAGGAAGGAAGGAAGGAAGGAAGGAAGGAAGGGAGGAAGGGAGGAAGGAAGGGAGGAAGAAAGGAAGGGAGGGAGGAAGAAAGGAAGGGAGGGAGGAAGAACGGAAGGAAGGGAGGAAGAAAGGAAGGAAGGAAGGGAGGAAGGAAGGAAGGAAGGAGGAAGGAGGGAGGAAGGAAGGAGGAAGGGAGGAAGGGAAGATGTTGATACAGGTACGGAAATATGGGAAAGAAAAGGAGGAGTTTCTGAAAGGGAGGAGGAGAGGAAGAGAAGAGGAGAGGGAAGAGGGGGGGGAGGAAAGATGGGGAAAGCGAGAGGAAGGAAAGGGAGATAGATAGATAGATAGATAGCGGGGGATAGAGAGATAGAGAGAAGCTAGAGAGAGAAGAGAGGAGGAAAGGGAGGAGAGAGAGAGAGAAGAGAGGAGGATCGGGAGAGAGAGAGAGAGAGAGAGAGAGAGAAAACGATAGATATATATATAGTCAGAGAGAGAGATAGCAGCAGAGAAAGAGAGAGAGTGGGGTAGGGAGGGAGGGAGAGAAAGAGAGAGAGTGGGGTAGAGAGGGAGAGTGAGAAAGAGAGAGGGTGAGGGGAGAGAAAGCGAGAGAGAAAGAGGTGAGAGAGAAGATGGAGAGAGAGAGAGAGAGGAGAGAGATATAGATAGAGAGAGGGTAGGGGAGAGAGAGAGAGAGAGAGATATAGTAGGGAGAGAGGGAGAGAGACATCAGAGAGAGAGAGAGAGGAGAGAGAGGAGAGAGAGAGGAGAGAGAAAGAGAGAGAGAGAGAGAGGGCAATAGAGAGAAAGAGAGGGGGGGGGGGAGAGAGAGAGAGAGAGAGAAGGAGAGAGAGAGAAAAATAGATATATAAAAGGTGAGAGAGAGAGAGAGAGAGAGAGAGAGAGAGAGAGAGAGAGAGAGAGAGAGAGGGAGAGAGAGAGAGAGAGAGGGGGGGGGAGAGGAGAGGAGAGGGTAGAGAATGGGAGGAGAGAGAGAGAGAGAGAGAGAGAGAGAGAGAGAGAGAGAGAGAGAGAGAGAGAGAGAGAGAGAGAGAGAGAGGAGAGGGAGGGAGGGGAGAGAGAGAGAGGGAGGGAGGGAGGGAGGGAGGGAAGGAGAGAGAGATAGAGAGAGAGATAGAGAAAGAGAGAGAGAATAAAGAATAACTTAAGTCAGTGAGAATAAATTTACGCGTCTAAAATAACGCGAATCACTAGTACTGCATTCCTGAAGGTAACCTTTCATTCACCAGTGCGTCCAATGCAACAGTAAAGCGCTATGCATTTGCAACCGAGCAAGCAAATTCATGAGATCGGCCTTGCGTGATCCGTGGCAAGACAATGGGTCGAGTGATCGATGCTAACTCGCCTTGCATGCCCCTGTGGCACCCAGCCCGCGTCCTTGTGTGCATGGGAAGGGACACCCAAGATACCCACTGCCGCAACCCCCCTATTGTCCTATCACATGTTTACTGCGTCCGGATCGCTGCCTCGCCCTCCGCCGCGCTCTGCCCGTTCGGACGCGAGTGGCCGAAGGTGGGCCCACTCCGCTTTCGAGGAAGGCGCTCGAGCTCCGGCGTCTCGGTGTCATCAGGCGCCTTCCGTCATGACGTGATCCAGCGCTGTCTCCGAGCACGGTGCATGGCAAGCACGCCCTCGTCGCGCACCGATCGGGACGCCGTGATAGTTATCGTTCCCAATTAGCCTTCTCTTTGAACAAGGAAGGCTGCCGCTTTCTATGATGTTGGCCCCTCCCGCTGCTTGCACTCCCGCCCTGCTGCCTACGCTGCTTCTGCCCTTATTACGCCCCTCGGTGCCCTCCGTCGCCCTCGAGACCGCTTATCCTACCGAGCGTCGCCAGGAAGCCTTCTCGGGGTCAGGCCCACGCCCAAAATACTCTAAGGTCATTACGAAACCTAAAATAAAATCGCAAACGGTTTTTCGGCAGCGGGTTTCGTGCGCCCGCCAACATACCTCCCGCTGGCCGTGATTGTTGTGCTACCACGCCCCCTCCTCTGCCCGGGCACCGCGTACCCCTTCCTACCACTTCCTTCTCCCGTACATCGTACTACACTGGCCGCCCTTACACTCTCCTACTTCTCATTCTGTGTACTCTGGGAATATATTCCTATTATCTCAGCGCATAGTTTGTTCGTCATGTTCAGTCATCAAACTATCCTTTCAAATAGTAATGTACGGCGGTGTTATCCCCCCCCCTACACTAAGGCACTCTACATCTTATACCCATCCATAATTTCCCAGTACAAGTCAATGTACTTCTTCACTTTACTTGAATAGATAGAGCACTGTTTTTATGCAATGAAGCCCTATGCGCGGTCCTTCCCCGTAGGCCATACTGCACAGAAATGCTTCATTTCAGACCCTACCCTTTAGCTTCCATTAACATGTCCTACACTGTACAATAACAGTAATCCAAACCTTAACGGCATTTCAACAGGTCGGAAAGCAAAGAGGGAAAAAAAGGGAAAAAAAAACTCGGTCGACCCAAAGAGAATCCAACAGAGAAACCAGCAAAGAAGAAACCCAGGCTGTAGAACACACCCAAGGAAACCGGCAGCTGAAAACACAGCAATAAGAGTAGGAACCTGGAAGACACAGCAAGGAGACAGCGCCCCCCCCCCCCCCTAAAAGACAAAGCCAGCGGACAGAGCAAGGGGCGGGCAGACAGAAGACGCCGTGGCAGTTATTTCCTGGTGGAGAGCATCAAAGGTTGGGCCATCAAAGGGAGGGGCCCGCCCGGTTGGCCGCTAGGAAATAATACAATACTGGCCAGTTCCAACTTTTATAGCTTGAGGATTGTTCCTCTCATGTCTCTAGTGTTCTGGAAAGGATTCTCTAGCCTATATTCGGAAGACGACCTCCTCTCGCCAGCGAAGGACGACTCTGGACGACTTTGTATCTCCCTGCTCGTTGTCGTAAATGCGTGTTGTTGACTATCAATTCCAAGAACGGGATGGGAATGCGAGGCAAAGGAAAGAGAGAGAAAGAAAGAAGGAAGAGAAGAAAGCGGGCTGTTCGAGTATATTCCATGCAAGATGAGAAGAAAAAAAAATATAAAGAAAAAATACGAAAACAAGAGTAATTGTGGTTATTTGATACAATAAACAGGAACACAACAACATTACAGTAAAGCGCATACGGACTCCTTGTTTTCAGATTTGTTTTTCATTATCATTACTGTTATACCTAATTTTGCACAGACTAATTTCGACCGCAGATTATGTAACCAACAATGAGAGGAAGAAAGTCGAATCATTCATTTCTAGATCAGTCCAAAAAGTCTTCTAATTTTCATGAAAGCCGACTTGAAAAAAAAGATAAAAAAATCAGAACAATTTTTATAGCATAATTCAAGCTGCATTATGGCGAATCCATCTCCCATAACAACAATGATAATGACACGATAATGATAATAAAAAATAAAAAAAAATAGAAAGGTAAAAAAAATCGACCGACCCCTTTCTCTGCACTATTCCAATGATCTTCATAATCATTATCATCATTAACCTCAAAGCCCATTCACGAATTCAGCAAGACTCGAGAAGGCGGCCACATTACAACCCCCCTCCCCCCTCCCCCCTAATAACAAGCAGCAGATGACGAGCCGCCGTGGCCTGAACACCGCATCCTCGCCGTCGTCCACAACAACAAAATTAAAGGATAATTTTTGGCCGAATCTCCCTCCGCGCTGTGATAAAAGGGGGAAGCCGCGGGGGGACCCAGCTGGCCATGGCATGTCCTATTTCCCAAGCCTTTTGGTGCCCTCATCTCTTCCCCTCCCCCCTTCCCCCTCCCCCTTCCTCCCGACAACTCCTCCTCCTCCTCCTCCTACTCCTATTCCTCTTCTTACTCCTCCATCCCTTTTTCCCTATCTTAATCTTCCTCTTCCTTCCTTTCTCATATTTTCTTCCACGTGCTTCCTCTCCTTCCCTTCTTACCGTCCTCATACCCCTTTCCTCCAATTCTTCCCTCTTTTTCCTCTTCCCATTTCTTCGTCTTCCGTTCCCCTTCCTTCCTCAACACAACACTCCCCATTCCTCTCTTACCATCACCTCTCCCCAAATTCCTTCTCCCTCCTCCTCTTCCCCAAATTCCTTCTCCCTTCTTCTCTTCCCCCATTCCCTCTCCCTCTTCCCCCATTCCCTCTCCCTCTCCCCGCATTCCCTCTCCCTCTCACCCCTTTCCCTGTCTCTTCCCTCATTTCCTATCCCTTCTTCTCTTCCCCCATTCCCTCTCCCTCTTCCTCTTCCCCCATTCCCTCTCCCTCTCCTTCTTCCCCCATTCCCTCTCCCTCTCCCTCTTACCCCTTTCCCTGTCTCTTCCCTGACCCCTCCGGCCCTGCTCACGCCGAGATGCGGGCAGCGTCTGGTCACTCGGACGCACAAAAGATCACTCCCCCCGCCCTCGCGTCTTGGGAGGAGGAGGAGGAGGAGGAGGGAAGAGCGGAGGGAGGATGAAAAAGAGGAGGAGGAGGAGGAGGAGGAGGAGGAGGAGGAGGAGGGAAGAGCGAAGGGAGGATGAAAAAGAGGAGGAGGAGGAGGAGGAGAAGGTGGGGGAAGGAAGAAAAAGACGAGGGAGAAGGGGAGGAAGAAGAGATATTGGGGGAAGAAGGAGGGAAATAGGGTTATGGAAGCATCAAGGAAGGGAAGAGGTAAGAAGAAACAAATGAGAGGAGGGAAAATCAAGGACAAAGTGAGGGAGAGAGGAAGGAGGAAAGGCGAAGGATGGACAAAGAAGGGAATGAAGGAAGAAGAAAGAAAGGAAGAAGGGCAGGAGGGTCGAGAAAGAAGGTCTTTGGTCGTCGTGAAAGGAAAAAGGCACGATTAATAAATTTTCCTCCAGAAGTAAATAGGTGGCATTTTATCGTCCTCATTGCCACCATGACTACCATAGCTACCATCGCTCTTGTCACCATTACCACCATCATAAGCATCATCACCATCATCCTTCCGAGCCTCCCTTTCACCCGTACCCCTTTCAGCACACAAAAAATCAGCAAGCAACGGCGAAATCCAGAACGATGTCCGAGCTGGGAGGGGAGGGGAGGAGAGGAGAGGGAGGGGGGGCAGAGAGGTGGAGAGAGGGAGAGCAAGGGGGGAGGGGGGAGGGGGGAGAGAAAGGAGGGAGGGAGGGAGGGGAGAGGAGGGAAGAAAGAGAGCAAATCGGAGGAGAGGGGAGGGGGGGGAGAGAAAGGAGGAAGGGAGGGAGGGAGGGAGGGGAGAGGAGGGAGAGCTAACTGAAAGGGGGGAGGGGGCTCACCGGACAGCCAGACGGAATTCCATCGCTGAAAGGCTTACGTGATCCATGGGAAAGGTCAGCTGCTGGTCATCTCTCTTTAGTCCACGAGAACAACAGATCAATAACCACATAACTAAAGACGTGAGGCTTCCTAAGGAGCAGAAAGGTAGGGGGGAGGGGGAGGAGGGAAGGTGGGAGGGGGAGTTTGACGTGAGGAATGCAAAGTGGTCTATCAAAGGTGGTCAGTCATCAACGGCAGACCATGTTCCCTCGTGTATCATCGCTTGGACGTACATTAAAAAAATGCGCAGGTATTCAAACAACAAAAAATAGCAATTACCGCAAAGCCTCCTACTATCACTAAGCTACTACTACTACTATCACTACTATTGGTACTGCTACTACTTCACCTAG
Organism: Penaeus japonicus; assembly: GCF_977035675.1. Taxonomy (NCBI): domain Eukaryota; kingdom Metazoa; phylum Arthropoda; class Malacostraca; order Decapoda; family Penaeidae; genus Penaeus; species Penaeus japonicus. The sequence continues at coordinate 9,189,355 of NW_028234421.1, read as the reverse complement.
TATCCTTGCAGCAGACAACAAAATCAAATTCAAGTATCATAGCTAATGGCATTCCACTTCGAGAAATAAATAAAAATAAAATAAAGTTAAAAATATCAAAACAGGCCTACTCACTTCATCCTTGGGAGCTGCCTTGCTGGCGCCGCCCATGGTGCATCACCCATAAAGCTTTCATCTTCTTGGGTCACATCCAGCACGCCCGCGCCCACATCCGAAGTCGTATCTGCTTTGCCCTAGAGGATGAAAACCATTCGTTTATTAATAGGTCTAAATATGGTACTAATATGTTCATTATATGCCTGCCACCTCCCTCGACACACACACACACACACACACACTTTCGCGTAAGCGCATGCAACAAAAACAAAACACTTACGAGGGGAATCCTGAAGCGATTGTTGGTCGTCCGGAAATCATCATCTTCGTCTTCTGTAACAAGAAATAAAAAGATAAATTAAGTGTCGTTACGTAAAATGTTGCCAGGGATCGATTCACAAAAATACGCCGAAGGAAATCTATGGCTAGACGTTGATGTTACTTAACCACGGTCGGAGTCGAGCCTGAGACAGGATTCGCACACACCTCTCCTAACGGGCGTATTAATGAGATGGACACAAAGATGGGTGTATTAAATCATCACCCAACACCATATCGAAAGGGGTGGTTCATCGACGTTCATCGATCACGGGCGCGAATTGGACATATATAGGAAACTATCAATGAAAAAGAACTAATGTAACTCAGTCTTACCGGGGATCATACCAAAAAAGAACGCCCAGTTACAAAACACATCATCTTAACCACTGCTAAGGCTGTCAAAACAAATCACAGTCACACCATTTCACACCAATGATGCTGCACAACATATTTATACATATTTTGTCCCAGTCTCAAAATCATCCTAGTTCCTAATGTTATGAATATGTTCCGACTTTCCTCTTTCCCTTCGCTGGCACCACCGTCTGGTTGACCTGACCTTCTGTTCTTCCTTGCTTACAACGTGCTACTATTTTCTTACCTACGCAGGTACAGTTGCTTAAAAAAAATCCTATACTTCCCTATGTTATTTCCTATATTAGTAGCGTAACGACGTACTGTAACGGCGGACGTGGGTGGTGTGCGTTTGCATGTCATCGTGATAAGCAATAACATGCAAATAGGAGTGATTAAAACACCAACAGCAAACAAGTAGTGAAACTTTTTCTGTGCTCCTCACTTGAACTTGAGACAAAACCTTAACTTATTTCGAAATAGTGTGCTCTTGTGTTTGTAATGTATCTTGAGGTGCCTCACACCAACCCAAGTTTCCATCTTATTAAGCTGATCTAAATAACGCACAACAAGCCATCAGGAGTTGGGTTTTGTAGTGACATACCATAACTATCGGTCTCAAATCAAGGTATGGGGCCTAGCACGAGGTGTCAAGAGGGAGAGAGAGTGGCACCGCGACGAGAAAGTGCCGCCGCCACAGGGTGCCACGACATAAACACTTTCAAGCAAGCGGGGGTGGGGGAGTGGGGGGCTCGCCTTCCTAACGTGGTTATAACAATCTCGACAAGTTTGGAAACACAAGGTAATAAACCCCTAGTTGATCAACCGCGACAACTTGGTAAGGACAAGTTCAGAGACTCCGGGAACTCGTCACGCTTAAGTTTATAACTGACTATAACTTTGACAAAGTGCGGTGGCCGAAGAGGGAGGGGCGATGGGGCAATGGAGGGTGTGTGTGTTGGGGGGGGGGGGGATTAGAGGCACAGGCGAGGCAGCACGATAAGAGAGATACCTTGTCGAATGACGGAAATATCTCCAAAGGAAATCATGGCATTGCACAAGAATAGAGCAATGAGGACGTGATGAAATCGAATTACTGACACTGACACACACACATACACACACACACACACACGCACACGCTCCTTCACAAGCCAATCCCGCGTCGGCATCGCCACTTCCTCTTCCTCGTGCCATGACGTCGGGACATAATGGCCTGATTAGCGCCCCGCCCCCCCCCTCCCGCGGTAAATAACTCATCTAACGTTTAATTAACTACATCGACCGTCGTCCGCCGCCATCATCAACTCTCCTCACGTCAAGGCTTAAACTTCGGATCAATAACGCGAGCCGAGTGTCTTCCCGAGCCGCCTCGCCGATAAGCCTACGCCGATTAGTGCTCGAGAGGACGGAGGCGGAAATGCGGCCGAGGAGGGGGGAGGGGGGGAGGGGCAGGTGAACGCTAAGGGACGTCGATCGTTGAAAGCCGATGGATAAAATACCAAGGGATAAAGTGAAGAGATTTCATGCCTATACTTATAGGTTACGGTCTACTGACTTGGTGCGGCATAAACATGAAAATGCAAACACATATTTACTTTATACACACCTTTACCTATCTATTTGTCTGTCTATATGTACATATACACATACATATATGAAAAAAAACGTTTTATCTTAACGTTAAGGAATGTGGTTTGGATGTGTTTGTAACGTTAAATGAAAATAGTTTGAGTATAAAAGTCTGAATGTACAAAAAAAAAGTTATCTGAGGACTGTGGTGTAAAATTAATAAGAACATAATAAAATTATATCAAAGCTTGGTCTAAAACTACAAACCTCCTTCCCTCCCGGGCCTACACTTTCTCCCATAACCGCGTATACCATAATGAAGCACCATGCTGAAGTTTTAGTTCTTCAGCAAGTTTCAGAGTAACCAGCTGACAGGGACAATAGACAAATATCAAGACTAGTAATAGACAAGCTATTTGGTGGTTCGCCGGTGCTAACTAGCCTCGGTGCTGGAAGTGTGACTGCTATATATTCATGCGATTATGCATAAACACTTTATAAAGACATATACATATAAAGATGATGTGCATTCCCATTGCAATACACACATACACGCGATTTACACACACACACACACACACACACACACACACACACACACACACACACACACACACGCACACAGATGCACGCACACACACAAGGTTACGAGAGTCTGGGAGAATTTGTGAAGATAATGGTGTTTGCAACCATCCCCCTCCCCCCTTCCCCCTGCCACAAAGGGGACTCGTTAGGGGGAGGCGCGCCCCTTTTTACCGCCGTAATACAGTGCCCGAAGACAAACTAACGGGATTACAGCTGGGATTTGGGATTTAAAGGGGAGTTGCGGACGCGCCGACTTCACCGGAGGGAGGCTTTCGCTGGATGGCTGGGGTGGATAAAGGGGGAGGGCGGATATAGTTGTGATACCTCTAATACTACGACTATCACCATCAATGCTACAACTATCACTACTGCTACTGATACCACTACATATCATACCGTGGGCACTCGTATCACTACCAATGCCACTTCGATTATTACTCATAACACCAACACTATATCACTACTGCTGCAACTACCTCCCTCAATATTAGCATTGCTACAATATACATCACTATTACTACTGCAACTTATTAAGCAAGCAACATAACACACACACACACACACACACACCACTTCTTGAAGTATCACTGTCATTAACATTAGTACTGTTGCTACTACAGCCACTAGTCCACTACTATAACACAACTGCTACCACTACCTCTACTAATGCTAAACCAGCTCTCCTGCTAACTACGAATCCTACACTATCGTAGTTCTACTATTTCTACTAATCCTGCAACCACACCTACATTCTGTCCTTGCAATTCCCTTCCCTCTATCATTTCCTGTGTCTATCTCCATTCTCCCTTCCACGCCTTTCCAATGCTTCTCCTTTCTCCTCCCTTCTACTTATTTCGCTTTTCTTGCAAAATACCGACTTCCTCGTATTTCTCAATCTAAATCATTTTCCTTACCTCAAAGTTCACTCAAATTTCTGGAATGATTTTGACGCTCACACCCATCCTTTTATGCTACTATACCTACACTTAGATACACTCAAAATCTATGTTAATCAACCCCACACACACTATAAGCACTACACATAACCAAAAAATATAGTGTAATCTTACTCCACAACGCAATCAACATCACCACCAACAATACAAATAACGAATAACAACGAAACTAAAAATCCCAGAATAATAACCAACCAACAGCAACAACAACAACAACAACAAGACCCAGAGATAACAATGCCAACACCATTACGCAATCACGCTTCATCCGACACAGCCCCCCCCCCATCCCACCCCCGTTCCCTCCCCGCGTTGATATCAGCAGAGAAGGTGTAACCGATGGAGGCACGGAGAACAAAGGAAGAGTAACTGTGTAAGGGGCTGCGGCGCCGGGCTGGTTTGATGTGGGCTTTGCCGCATCACGCAATTACGCTGCTGAATAACACGGGATGAATAACACGTGGGGGCTCGATCTGTTTTGAGCGCTGGTGGATTACGGGCGACGGGGAAGGTGGGGGGAAGGTGGAGGAGAGAGAAAGGCAAGGATGGGGGGAGGGAGAGAGAAGAGAGAGAGGAGAGTGAGAGAGAAATAGAGAAAGAAAGAAATAGAGAGAGAAAGAAAGAGAGAGAGGAAGAGAGAGAGAGAGAGTTAGAGAGAGAGAGAGAGAGAGAGAGAGAGAGAGAGAGAGAGAGAGAGAGAGAGAGAGAGAGAGAGAGAGAGAGAGAGAGAGAAGAGAGAGAGAGAGAGAGAGAGAGAGAGAGAGAGAGAGAGAGAGAGAGAGAGAGAGAGAGAGAGAGAGAGAGAGAGAGAGAGGAAGAGAGAGAGAGGGAGAACGAGGGTAACATTTAAAGACAACGTATATACATATGAAGAAATGGGGTTTAAGCATTTCTATAAATCTGAGAAATTCTTGCGCTGCCTGATCTCACATCTGGTCAATGAAAAGGACTGTCAGTAACACCAGAGTAACACTAAAGTAAAGTTTTTCAATCTAAATACTTGCGCATGCAATCTTTGCCTTTCGCCCCCCCCCCCTGCGGATTCATATGGCCTCCCCCCTACCTGGATTTGGCTTATGTATTTCGTGCTTACTTATTGAACACGTGATCCAATCGCCTATGCTGGCGTGTCCGTTTGAATCTGTAAACAAACGTGCTACTTCGTTAACCATGTAACAACTTTTGGCAGTGCTGTTGGACGAATGAAATAAACATTTATTTTTCGAATCAACTGAAAATTTCTGCATGGAATTGAATTTATACCATCTTTAATATCATCATTTAAGGGACATTTATCATGGGAAGATTACAATACTATATTATATATTACGTAACAAAGGCTACCCATCTACAGGAGCTCAGGTCAAAGGCTTAAAAGGAAAGAAAGCAACAAAAAGAAAAATATATTTCCGGTAAAAAAAAAACAAAAAACTTGATCACGTGACTAATTAACGTTGACTTTTGGTACGCGAGCGAGCGGCGAACGACCAAGAGCAAAATATCTTCCCCGTCGGGGAAGTCCTCATGACTTGAGTATCATCTGCCGAAACATTGCGATTAACAAACCTACGGTAATATATACAAAGGAGAAGCGATTCAACGAAAGGAGAAAAGGGGGTAGGGGTAGGGGAGGGTAGGGGAGAAGAAATCCGACCTCCTCCTCCATCTGACATGCGAGCGAAAGCCATCGGAAACCCCGCTGCCACCGCCGCCGCTGCCGCCGCCCGGGCCGGAACAACGCCGAGGCTGAAGCTGAAGCTGAAGCCGAGGCTGAAGGCAAAGGCCTCGCTCATCATCCACGTGAAGAAGAGATAAACAAAGGAAGGAGGGGCTCGTGGACGGAGATATTGATTGATAGCTCCGTCTTGGGACACCAGCGACCCCCTTTCCTACCCCCTACCCCCTACCCCGTACTCCGTACCCCCGTACCCCTCCCGCTTCACGCACCCCGCCAGGCATCCTCTCCCCCCTCCCCCCACCTCCAACGACACCCCCTTCGACCCAGGCACCTCACCTGGTGCTGCAACGCCTCTCGGCCGGTGTGCCTCCTCCCACCCTCTCCCTTCCTCCCTCTCTCTCTCTCTCTCTCTCTCTCTCTCTCTCTCTCTCTCACTGCCATTCCCTCACTCCCTCTTCCTCTTCCTTTCTCTCTTCCCCTCTTCCTCTTCCTCCCCGCGACAATCCGGCCCGCGCGACGGTGTTACAGAACCTGCATCATCTTCCATTCACAACGCGTTCCTGTGTGCCTTTCTCTCCCTCCCCCTCGTTATGGGTTTTATCTGCGATTTTCTTTTCCCTTCATCCTCGTCTCCGTCATTATTTCTGTGCATGGCAGAACTGTGCGCGCGTCTGCCTCTCTGCGTGCATGCGAGGCGACGCTCCGAAGTACAAAGCATTGCAGGGAGTTCAAGCTAATCAGTTATTGCAGCGAGAGCAACAAGTGCAAAGCTAAATTAGTAAATGAGCTCGAAAAGTTGCGTTCTCGGGGACTTGAACTCAGCCAGAGCTTCATAAGTCAAAAGACTCTGACAGTAGATACGCCAGCGATTAAAGAACAGAGATCGGATACCGGGTCTTAAAACTAAACGCAGAGGGACCTTTTTTTTTTTTTTTGAAAATAAAAGTAGTAAGATAGGGCTGGTTTTGGAGAGAAGTTAGGGTCTGCACACTAGCATTAGCATATGCCTCCTGGGTATGTTAACCTTCCCCTTATCCGCAACTTGGGGCATTTTTTTCAGTATTTCAGGTGTGTGATCACATGCCCTCTGCATTTTGAAGGATATCCGCCTTGTGCGCCAATTTATCTTATCTACACGTTTCTGCCTAACTCTCATCCGATCATTCTATTTCCTTACTTCTCTTTTCCATCACTCCCTACTCTTTCCTCCACCCTCTCTCCCACTCCTTCCTCCTGCTTCCCTCTCCTTCTTCATCCCTCTATTTATCTTCGTCTTATCTCCTCCTTTCTTCCTTTCTTTCTATCTCTCTTTCTCTCTCCTCCCCTCCTCCCATCAACCTCCTTCCCCGGCAGTGTTGATAGCCTCGCCAGCAAAGCCCTGACCCTCGTTGCTATCGCATCTCCTCTCTTCCCACTAAAAAAAAGAAAAAGAAAAAGAAAAAAAAGAAGTTAATGTTTTATGTTTACATTTCTCGTCGGGTGTCTCCTCCATCCTCTTCCCTGCTCCTGACTTCTCTCTCTCGAGGGTGAGCTTTCTCCTCTTTCGTCCGAGTTCATCACTCTCTCTCTCTCTCTCTCTCTCTCTCTCTCTCTCTCTCTCTCTCTCTCTCTCTCTCTCTCTCTCTCTCTCTCTCTCTCTCTCTCTCTCTCCCCTTCCCATTCACTTCCACTCCCCACATTCTTGGCTCTCGTGCTGCTTTTGGTACTGGATCTCTCGCTCTCTCTCAATCTCTCGCTCTCACTGTTTTTTTTTCTGTTCTTTCTTTCATTTGCGCTTCTTCAGTGTATATACTTTTTTTCCCTTTCTTTGTACCTTCGCTGTGTGCATTCTCTTGTCCGCCTCCGCTGTTGCTTCCCACCTGAGCTTAAGTTTCTCCTTCCTCCTCCTCCTCCTTCTCTTTCTTCTACTTCTGCTTCTACTCCTCCTCCTCCTCCTCCTCCTCCTCCTCCTCTTTCTTCTACTTCTGCTTCTGCTCCTCCTCTTCCTCCTCCTCCTCTTTCTTCTACTTCTGCTCCTCCTCCTCCTCCTCCTCCTCCTCACTCATTCGGGCAGTCCTTCAACCCGGTCTGTTTACCTCATGGCCTACCCATTTTCACTGTTTCACCTTCGCAAACTCTACTGACTCCTTGCCTGTTTAACCTAGGAGTTATCGTATTTAATTTATGTCCTTTTTCTCCACATTTCTTACTGTCTTCCCTTCTTCTCGGCTCTGTGACTTCTTCCAACACTAGACCTCCCTTAATAATACGTATATAAATGTGAAAATAATATATTCTCCCACTTACAATCCTATTGGCCTTTATCCTCTAGTATGTACTGAACTGTCCAAACATATTTTGAACAAATGATCGTTTCATCAAATTCATCACACACCCTATCACTTCTGTCCCCCACCCCCCACCCCGCCTATTTCCTCCCCCTGCTCTCTTCCTCCAAGCCTCTATCCCTAACCCTAACCCTGCCCCTCTCCGGGTCTGAGAGTGAGAGAGCCAAGGCCCTTTCGTTGCAGAGTGTGTGCAACGCACGTGTGTCTGCGAGTGCAGTGCCTACCCGTGCCACGACGCCGCACGACACTCCGCCCCCCCCCCCTCGTGCATCGCATTCGGG
>NW_028234421.1:9151185-9156185 GCF_977035675.1 Penaeus japonicus | reverse complement strand
AAAGAGAGAGAAAGAGAAATTGAAAGAGAAAGAAAAACTGAAAGAGAAAGTGATAAAAGAAAAGGAAAAATACGTAGCAAGTGAAAAGGCAAGGCAAGACAGGAGATACTGAATAGGATGCTTGCAGATTCACACAAACACTGACAACGAGACGAAGATAGAGATCTGAGAGAAGATGGAAGGTGATAAGAACAAAAACAACTGACAAGAAATATCTGGGAAGAGATAATGCGATAAAGATGGGACGTACAATGCATAACAAAGAGAGAGACAATGGTTTAATCCGCACACTTGACGGAAAGATTGACACCGAAGACATCAAGACTACAGTAAGCATTACAATAAAGCTTGAACAAAATGACGTTAAAAACTAATAATAAAAAAAAGTTACACCCCCTCGGAAGAAGAAGAAGAAGAAAAAAAAAAACGTCGCCAGGCGGAGAACTAACATTGTCATTAACACAAAGAAAATATCCGTGCAGCCAGGCATTACGTACACACTGTCACCAGCATAAAGGGCTTAGCAGTGTAGAAAGACGGCCTCTGTATTCAGTTGCCAACCACGAGGACACGATATTAAGACGTCAGTCTGGAGAAATACAGCCGATACAAAGGTAGCTGAACACCAGCCTTTGAACAGGTGTTCCTCGGGCACTCACCAGGTATGAACCCCCCTCCATGGGCGGCGGCGGCGGCTGCAGCTTCCTCCGAGGGCGGCGGCTTAGCTGCGGGCGGCCTGGTCGGCTGGCTGGGCGGCTGGCTGGCTTGACTCGGCTCTGTGGCACCGAGCTGGGACAAGTCGGCGACGGCAGAGGCGCTTAGGCCGGCGCCGCGAGCCAACACGGCTGGGGAGGAAAGGCGGCATTTAGGGCGAGTGGTCAGAGGCAGATGCTTCTGTCAATTTTGACGAATATTGCAATATTCGTCAAAATTGAACATGAGACGATATATGAACAAAAGAAGAGTAAAACATAATAACAATAACAGCAGTATAAAACAAATAATAATAATTACGATGACCTATTAATTATAACAACATCAATAACAATATAATATATAGCAATAATAATGATGATAATAATAATAATAATAATAATAATAATAATAATTCACAATAACAATAATAATAACAATAACAAAATAAAAAAGTATTAAGAGTAATAATGATAATGATAATAATAACAATATCAAATGATAATATTATCAATCCTAATAACAATAACAATAATAAAAACAATACAAATCTTCATAATAATAACAATAATAATGATAATAATAATAATAACAATAATATAATAATTTATAATCACCATTATAATAATAACAATAATGATAATAATAATAATAATAATAAATAATTATAATAACTAACCCCAGCATCGATAACAGTAGTTCCAATCATGATTCCACTGAATAGCTTTGATCGTCATCATCAAAGCAATCAAAATAGAATAAATACGGTTACAAACATTGATAATAATATGAACATCATTAACAACACTGGTAACAGAAACTGACAGTAATAGTAGTGATAGTAATAACAAAATCACCATCAACAACAGTAAACACAAGAACAGTGAGGGAAATATGATGATGATAATGATGATGGTGGTGGTGATGATTAATGATAATGATGAGTGATGATGATAATAACTATGATTACTGATGATGATGATGATGATGATGATGATGGTAACGATAATTAATGCTAATGATAATGATAATGATATGACGATGATGTTAACGATGGTTGATGATGATAATGAAAATTAAAAAAAAAAAGATAATAATAACGATAAAAATAATGATAACCCATAAGGAGCAAAATGACAACCGTAACAACGATACCACCACCAACAACCAGAACGAAATCCCCACACACCCACAACACCAACGGAACCACACCATCACCCCCTCGATAACAATGCTTACGCCCAAACCCTCGATTCCTTCCCCTGTTGCTTCCCCTTTCCCTTTCCCTTCCCTTCCCCTCCCCCTCACCCATTCCCCCCTCATTCTTTTCTTATCTCTTTCTTTCTTCTTCTCGCTCTCTCTCTCTCTCTCTCTCTCTCTCTCTCTCTCTCTCTCTCTCTCTCTCTCTCTCTCTCTCTCTCTCTCTCTCTCTCTTTCTCGACCCCTTCCCTCTTTCCATTCCCGACATCCGCTCCTTTCGCGACTTCGCTTGGCACCTCTCGTTCTCATTCCAGCATCGCTAATCTCCCCGCTGGATTTACCCGGGATAAAAATCATGTTATCTTGATCCCAGCGAGGAAAGACTGAAATATGATTCAGCATGATGCACACACGATAATATATAAATGAATATATCAGTATATAAATAGAAATAGAAATACGAATAGATATATATACATACATAAATATAATATAATATAATATAATATAATATGATATATATATATATATATATATATATATATATATATATATATATATATACACATATATATACACGAAAGGGAGCGAAATGAGAGTGAGATTGTGTGTGTGTTTAAGAGAGAGAGAGAGAAAGAGAGAAAGAGAGAAGGAGAGAGAGAGAGAGAGAGAGAGAGAGAGAGAGAGAGAGAGAGAGAGAGAGAGAGAGAGAGAGAGAGAGAGAGAGAGAGAGAGAGAGAGAGAGAGAGAGAGAGAGAGAGAGAGAGAGAAATAGAGAGAGAAAAGAGAGAGAGAGAGTAAGAGAGAGAGAGAGAGAGAGAGAGAGAGAGAGAGAGAGAGAGAGAGAGAGAGAGAGAGAGAGAGAGAGAGAGAGAGAGAGAGAGAGAGAGAGAGAGAAGAGAGAGAGAGAGAGAGAGAGAGAGAGAGAGAGAGGAAGAGAGAGAGAGAGAGAGAGAGAGAGAGAGAGAGAGAGAGAGAGAGAGAGAGAGAGAGAGAGAGGAAATAGAGATAGACAGAAAAGTGAGAAAGAAAATAAAAAAGAAAGGAAGAGAGAGAGAAAAAAAGGAAGTCAAACACGAAGGTTCCACACTTGTGTAAAAGCCTCATGAAAATTCAATTTGGCATCGGAGCGGGATAATGGAAAATGTAAAATGTTTTCAACTTTTCAAACAAGACCACCGCCGCTGGATCTCGTCCGAACCCCGCCAAAGTTCGCCCGCGTGGACACACACACACCCACACACACACACGTACACAGACACGTACACACAAATATCGAGGCTAACACACCCACGTACATAGACACATACACAGATGCCGGGATACATACAAGCGCACGGACAACGACAAACACAAGTAAATAATACATACATATATACACACACGTACACAGACCTCAAATACAACCACATACATGGATAACTGCACGCACAAAGACACAAAGATGAACATAGACAAACAAACACGGACACACACACACACACACACTGTGGCACATAAAAAAAACATTAATATACACGGTTTCATAAACACACACACATGCACATACAAACACACTCTTGCACATACTTCCACGCACTCACGCACACTCAAAGCTTTCAAGTCTTCACAACAGGTGTTCCCAATTTCCCTCGAAGAATTTTGCCGTCGAAGACCCGAGACCACCCCTCCCCCACATACCCCTCCCCTCCGACTCGGCAATCAGCGATCAACAGAGAGAGAGAGAGGGAAAAGAAGGAGAAAGAGAGGGAATGAAAGAAGACGGAGATAGAAAGAGAGGGAGAGAGAGAGAGGGGAACAAGGAGGGAGGGAGGGAGGGAGGGAGGGAGGGAGGGAGAGAGAAGACAAGTCAGAAACGTTATACACATCCTCGCTATGTATTTATATGAATACACACACACACACACACACACACACACACACACACACACACACACATATATATATATATATATATTTTTATATATATCTATATATATATATATACATATACATATATATACATATACATATACATACACAAACACACACACACACATATACAGTATATATCCGAGAGGAAAAAAATTATATCAAGTAAAATTGGGGGAGGGCTCCTCTACGCCCACCCCATTTTCTCCCCACATAGCCCCCTCCCCCCCACCTCTACCCTCACAGCACCCAGCACCCAGCACCCAAGCCTCCCCCCTCCCCCCATCCTACTCCCCCTCCCCCAACGTCGCTTTCCGTGTAGGCATTCTGTGGCGTACGAACCCCGCGAGTGAGTTCGGTCCGACGCTGACTACAAACGCAAATATTGGTCGCGACGTTTCAGGAAGGGGGGAAGGGGGAGGAGGTATGGGGGAAGGGGAAAGGGGAGAGCGGGGGAAGGGGAAAGGTGGGGGGGGGCAGGGGAAGGCGGGATAAAGATAACGTAGAAGATGGGGCGGGAAAGGGAGGGTGGGGAAGGAGTGGGGGAGAGGGGGAAAGGAGGAGAGACGGAAAAGGGAGGGGGAGGGGGGAATAGGAGAGGGAAGCAGGATAGGGGACGGGGGAAGGGCGTTATGGAGGAGGTAGGGCGGAGGGGTTTGATAGAGAAAGTGAAGGGGAAGAGAGGAAAGGAGGAAGAAGTGGAAAGGAAGAGAGACGGGAATGGGAGATGGAAAGGGGGAATGGGGGACGGGGATCAGGGGAATCAGGGGTGGGGTCAGCGGGAATGAAGCGAGGGAGAAAAGGGGGGGAAGGGAACGGCGGCACCTGATTCTGGGAGATTGGACACTACAGGCGGTGAGGGAAACAGAGAGAGAGGGTGGGAGGGAAGAGAGAGAGAGAGAGAGAGAGAGAGAGAGAGAGAGAGAGAGAGAGAGAGAGAGAGAGAGAGAGAGAGAGAGAGAGAGAGAGAGAGAGAGAGAGAGAGATTTGGGAACAAAATGGCGGAACTATCAGGATCATTCTTTGCACGGGAGAAAGAAATTGCAAGTGGCAAAAACGAGGATTGACAAGAGAGAGAGTGTATAGATTGATGTACAGAGGAGATGGGATGGAAGGTGGGAGGGTGGATGGGAGGGAGGGAGGTAAAGAGAGAGAGAGGATATATATATATATATATATATATATATATATTATAT
>NW_028234421.1:9143685-9146185 GCF_977035675.1 Penaeus japonicus | reverse complement strand
ACGCTCCTACATCAATGGCGGAGAAACCACTCTCAGCTATATGCAACAGCGCCCGTCTTACTGTGTGTTCCCTCGCACTTATTCTCTCTCTCTCTCTCTCTCTCTCTCTCTCTCTCTCTCTCTCTCTCTCTCTCTCTCTCTCTCTCTCTCTCTCTCTGTCTCTCTCTCTCTCTCTCTCTCTCTCTCTCTCTCTCTCTCTCTCTCTCTCTCGCTGTCTCTCTGTTTCTAGGTGTCACACTACTACCTAGAGACTCACACTCGACATTGTTTGTGCCACTGTTTTCCCTCGGATACAAAAACACTATCAAATACCACTCACACTCACATTCATTAACACACACATACACGCAAAGGGTAAAAAAGTAATCTCTTACTCCCTCATGCTCATCTACTCACAGTCTCTCGTTTTATTTCATTTCCAATATTTAGAATTACTGGAAATTCTTCACAACACTATATTCCAATATTCATCACCTTTTTCATTAACATCGCAATGCCAAATGCTCTCTTTCTATTTCTCTATCCCTCTCCCTCTCTTTCTCTCCTTCCTTCCTTCCTTCCCTTCCTTCCTCCCTCCCTTTCCCTATCCTTCTCCCTCTCCCTCCGCCAAATTTCAACTTCCTAAAATACAAAACCACTAAAATCACAGAAATAACAATCTTATTCCCAAGGCCTACAACCCTCGAGTACCCCCACCCCCCACCCCCCCAGGTACGACTTCCTCTCCGACTTTACTCAAATGAGTCTTCCCGCCTCCGCAGAGTCTGGCAGCCGCTGCAGCAGCCACTCTAATCGCATCCATATCATTTTGGTATTGAATTCTCACTCGATAATAAGTCAACAGTTGGCGTGACGGGTGTAATACTATCAAGGTGGGAAGGTAGATATAGACTGTGGAAAGGTATTAACATATATCTTGTTTGAACATTCTGACAACGTAACACTTTTCTGTACAAGCTTTGATTCTCTCTCCTCCTTCCCCACTCTCTGTCTGTCTATCTGTATCTCTTTCTTAATACATGTGCATCTTATTCATTCAAATCCCTATATCACTAAATTAGATAAATCAAATCGGATTTGCATTTATATACATATACATCCGCCACACTATTCACTAAAATCATAATACAATAATACTTTCGCCGGAAAAAAACACCAGCAACTATTTTTCCGGCAACAACAAACACAATACAATTTAAAACAATAACTACAATGAACAAATTACCTTCGCCAAATCCATATGCGCCGCGGTCGCGTCGATAAAATATATTCACTTGTTCAAAATGTCAGTCAACAGAGAGTGAATGAGTGAAAGATATATATATATATACATACATATATATATATATATATATATATATATATATATATATATATATATATATACATATAAACAGAGAGAGAGAGAGAGAGAGAGAGAGAGAGAGAGAGAGAGAGAGAGAGAGAGAGAGAGAGAGAGAGAGAGAGAGAGAGAGAGAGAGAGAGAGAAGAGAGAGAGAGAGAATTACATGAAAAAGACAGTACATATGCTAGAAACCTTGGATTACGTCTATTAGAGCATCATGTACAATCTCTTGTGAATGGTTATTGATATTTTCCTATAAAATGTTTACCTTGCGATACTCTCATAAACACACACTAATCGAAGGTATCATGTAGCTGTACTCCTGAGCTATGCCATAAAAAATACACCATAAATCATAAACACTAATTCCCTGTCTTCCAGAATTACTATGGCTCGGCAGTGATATTGTCACTGGTACAACTAAGGTGTATCCTTCATCGCCATTCACTGTTCTTCGTTTCCATCTCTCTTGAAGTACCTGCTTCGATTCCTTATTTATCTCCTCCTTTATTCCTCATCCCTCTCCTTATCCAATTTCCTTCAGTTCCCTTTATTTCTCTCTTCATTCTCTCTTTCTCTCTCTCTCTCTCTCTCTCTCTCTCTCTCTCTCTCTCTCTCTCTCTCTCTCTCTCTCTCTCTCTCTCTCTCTCTCTCTCTCTCTCCTTTTCCTCTTGCTATTCCCAATCCAACCCCTTTTCTTTTCCTCTTCCTCTTCTTCTCTCTCTTCCTTCTTTTCCTCCTCCCTTTTCCCTCCATCACTCCCGATTGAATCACCCTTCCCATTCCCTTTCCCTTTCTCCTCCTCCTCCTCCTTTCTCCACATCCCTTCCTCCTTCCCTTCCTCTCGTCCTCCCCCTCGACCGCGTCACAGAAGCCATAGCCAGCGGGTGATATATTGCAGGTATCCGAACACGTAGCTCATTTCGGCGTGTCTTTGATGTGCGAGGCAAACACCTGATACAGGCAAATTGCGTCCACGAGTTTTGTTAGCGTGTCGCCGAGGAGGCCACCACATTATTGATATTTCCCATACTCTCTCTCTCTCTCTCTCTCTCTCTCTCTCATTCTCCCTCTCACTCTGTCTCTGTCTCTGTCTCTCTCTCTCATTCTCCCTCTCACTCTGTCTCTGTCTCTCTCTCTCTCTATGTGTGTCTG
>NW_028234421.1:9136185-9138685 GCF_977035675.1 Penaeus japonicus | reverse complement strand
AAATCCCCATCCTCCCCACCGCAGAACTTCATGAGAGAACCGTGAGCCGCATTGTTTCCACTCGCGAACGAGCTTACCAGATCGAGGTGCTTCGCGGGGGCCCGTTCCCGGGGGCGGGGGCGGGGGCGGAAAACACAAGTCGCATAGACATCAAACAGCCGATGCGGTGTCCCTCCTTTTCGCGAAGACTTCGACAAAAGGCAGACGGAAGGAGACTCGATGGCAGAAGATCGGAGAACAGAAGCCTTTTAATGGAAGCCCTTTAAGCTCCCCTCCCCCTCCTCCTCCTCCTCCCCCCTAAAAAAGCGATATCGGCAATGATAGGTATTCAGGATTCCGGTGGTCACAATGCAGGAGGTTTCCGCTCTCAGATTCACGAATCGTCGAGAATCTATCTCCGGGATAATAATGACAGCAGTGATGATGGTAGTCAATCGATAAAAAATAAATAAAAATCAATAAATTCCTCAATTTCATCGTCTTTACTATCATAGTAATATCAATTGTACTAGCAAGGGGAATATATATACTTTTTATTGCATGGACGATATTCAACACAACAGTGACTGCAATATTGCATCAATCGTTTATCATTTGTTCCCATTCCTATCATGCGTATAATAAAAAATCGTTACAATAGTAAAATAATAATAATAATAAAAGCAATAATAATAATGATGATGATGGTGATATAGATACTATCATCCTTTTTACTCACATGCAAAGGGCTAAAAAAAATAATAATCATAATTGCAATAATGCCACTTCAATTTCAAGACATCAGCAGCAGTAACAACAACAATAATGAAAACAATAAATATGTGTAAAGATAACAATGCGAACTACTGCTAATTACAATATTCAATATTACAATTACTATGAATAAAATATTATGAAATATTAAAGAATATGATATAAAAAACAATAATGTTAACAACAAAAAATATAATAATAGTATAGACGGCTTTACAACGCTTACTAATAATAAAAAACTATGGACAATAATCAAAGCAACAAATATGATGATGAATGAGGATAATGATGATACCGTAAAGATAAAACAAAAAAATCAAGGAAGATAATAACAATAATAATAATAATCAATAACGAAAAATAATGATAATAACTAAAACTAATTCTGTTGTTTCTTCTAATGTTATCACTAAAATAATTAAAATTCCTAGTTTTAGCAATAACATCAACAATATTGATAATGATGACACAAACAATATATATAATAACAATAACAATATTAATCATAGCAACAATAATGCCGATGAGAATAACTACAAAAACGACAACAATGACTATAATCATAATGATAATAAGGATGACAGTAACAATAATCACTATTATTGAAAACATATTACAAAACATTACACTTAAAATACATTCTTGTTTCAAACATAACACTTAAAATATATTCATTCAAACTCAAAAGACTGACTTTTGTTTTTTTGTGGCACAGTACCATATTTCCCCAATATCACAATCAAATTCAATGTTATGCAAATATATAGAGCATCATATATTCAATACCTTTCAATAAAAGATCCGCCTTATATAATAAAATCATTACTCAGCAACAACAACAAAAGGAGAACACGAAGAAGGAGAAGAGGAAGAAGACGAAGAAAAGAAGAGAAAGAAAATGCAAGAAGAACAACAACAACAAGAAAAGGAAATGAAGAGGAAGAAGTAGCAGAAGAAGAAGAGAAGGAATAAAAATAAAATCAAAAAGAAAAAGAAGAAAGAGAAAAAATCGCAAAAAAACTAAAAGGACAAAAATGAAAAGAGAAACAAGGAAACAGAAAGACAAAAGAGCAACACTAATTAGAAAAGAAAGGAACACGTAAGAACATCAACGAAACAGGAAGCGGCGACTGATGATAACCACATTCAAAAGAAGAAAAAACAGAGAAAAAGAAAAAGAAAAGAAAGAAAAAAAAAGAAAAACGAAAATAAAGAAAAAAACATCTATTTCATTACTTCATTTATCTATTTCATTATCATTCACTAATGAGTAAGTATGAATCCTTATAAAACGCAATGTGGTTATAATCTTTAATACTGAACACTCCAACCTTAAATATACACAATAACAATTCATACAGATATACATTGGTTAATGAGCGTGAATATGTAGGTTTATGTTTATCTTGTGTATGATGTCGATATAAACAAAAGAAAGGAAAATACATTTATATATAGTGTGCACATAAAACCGGTAGAGAAAAAAAAAACATCATTGCAAATATCTAAGACAGCCTTCCTAACCGTGGAAGAAACACTCACCCACCAAAACATGGACACATACATATACATACATACATACATACACACACACACACACACACACACACTTCACATAAACAAGAACCAACAAAAACGGCAAAAAGAGCGATAAAAAAAACAAAAAACACCACCAACCCAACACACACACACACGCACTTCCCACAACCAAGGAAACGTCAACAACAACAACAACAAAAAGGCAAAA
>NW_028234421.1:9099027-9101085 GCF_977035675.1 Penaeus japonicus | reverse complement strand
ATATATATATTATATATATATGTTATTATAATTATTATATATATAAAATGTTTATATGTTTAGAAATATAAAAAATTATATTATAATATATATTATATATATATATTTATATTTTATTTACAATATACATTCATCTTTATAAAAACACATCACACAAACAACCCCAAACACACACACCACACACCACACACAACAAACACAACACACCACACACACCCCAATACATCTAATTACTATATTAATTTAGATATTTCCTTATTTTTTGTTTTAATGTTTGAAAAAAAAAAAATTTTTTTATATATGTGTGTGTGTGTGTGTTGTTGTTCATATTATTAACCTTTTTAAAATTATTTTTTATATTTTTTAAAAATATATATATATTAATTTATTCATATAATATATTTTAATTTATATATTATATATATTTTTAAATATATATATATTATATAATTTATATAAAAATTTTATAATTTATATATTTATTAATAATATATATAATATATATTATATATTATTATATTTTATATTTTGTTTTTTGGTATATTTTTAAATTTTTTTATATAAATACACCCCAACATTTAAGTTAAATTTTTTTAAAAAGTATTTTTTTATACTAATTATAAATAATTATATATATACATATCATATAATGATGTTTTATAATTTTTTATATATACAATATAGATTGTTATATTAAAATTTTATTATTATTTATAATATTTTTAATTTTTAAATTTTTATATACACAACCACAATATTATATTTTTTATTTAATATTTTATATATATATATTATATAATACAATATATTTTTATATACTATAATATAATACTATATATATATATTATATATAATATATATATAATATAATTTATATATATATTTTTTAGTTTTAAAAGGCAGCGCGTAGATGGTTTTTAATCGGGCCAAACTTTTATGTAAAAAGGGGAAATCGCGGAGAGCCGGTCGATCCACGATTCGGTCGGATTAAGGGGCCCCTAATAATCAAACACTGGATCATGTTTCCCTCTGAGGGTCTTCTTGGCGCCCCCTGGGGGCCCTTTCCCCTTTTAAAACCCTTGCTGCGGCTGGGGGGAGGGTCGCAGCACGCTAGGGGACCGGGGCCCCCTGCTCTTGGGTTTGGTATGAGCACAGGTATAGCTGAATTGGACCTTTTTTTCTTATAGTCTTGTTTTTAGTCTCTCTCTCTCTCTCTCTTTCTCTTTCTTATTTCTCTTTTACCCCCCTCCCCCCCCCTTTTTCCCCTTTTTCTTTCATTCTTTCTTCTTTTATCTCTCTTTTTCGCTCCCCCCCTTTCCCCTTTCCCTTTATATTCTCTCTCTATCTATTTCTCTCTCTCTTCTCCCCTCTCTCTCTCTCCCCTTTCTCCCCTCTCTCCTCCCCTCTCTTCCTCTCTCCCCCTCTTGTTCTCTCTTTCCCTCCCTCCCCCCTTTCCCCCCTTCCCTCCCCCTTCCTTTTCCTTTATTTCTTCTTGTCTTTTATTCTCTCTTCTCTTCTTCTCGGTTTATTCTATTCAGTCCCTACACCCATGGATGCCTGAAAAAAAAAAACACCCGATGTGCTAGCTCGGTGCCAGGCCGACCTCTCGACTTGCCTTTCTTTCCCCCCCGATGAAACTTGCAGGTCGCTTGCAATGCATTTTTACCCCTCCTGGGGCGTCTGCGAGAGCGACATTTCCCCGCCGAACCGGTGTTTTTCTCCGTTTCCCGGAAGTGTTTGTTCTTCCAAACTGGTCTCCTAAGAGGAATTATTTGTTTGGGGTTTTGGTCGAAAATCCTGTTGCGCGCGGGTTTTCTTTCCGCCCCCTTTTCAGCGGCTGGTAAACATATTCTTTTTTTTTTTTCTCTCTCTTTTTTTTTTCTTTTTTTTTTTTTTTTTTTTTTTTGGTAAACCCAACCTTTCGTTAAAAAACGCGGAATCCCCGTTTTTGTGGCGGTGTGCGCAGCTGCCAGCATTTGTTTTTTTCGGCATTCGGGGCCAAAAACGAGGCCGGGGGTGAAAATTTGTTTTAGTGTGAGGGAGGATAGCGGGGGAATC
>NW_028234421.1:9094027-9096527 GCF_977035675.1 Penaeus japonicus | reverse complement strand
GAAAGTCTTTAAAGGACCCGGTGTGGCTCGGGGGGAAATTTTCTTTCATTTTTATTTTGGTTATTGTTTATGTGGTATATTTTTGGTGTGGTGTATGTATGTAGTATTTAAATATATTATATATATATATATATTAAAATTATATAAATATTATATATATTTAAAATATATATTATTTATTATTGTGTGTGTGTGGTGTGTGGTATGAGTTGTATGATGTATATGTGTATATGTGTGATGCTATAGTTTATAATTATATATATTATATATAATAATTAATATATAAATGGTTGTGTGTAGTATGTATGTATTGTAATTATATATATATAAATGTGTGTGTGTGTGTGTGTAAAAGGTGTGTATATATATTAATATATATATAATTATATATTTATATATATATCATATATATATATTAATAAATTTTTAAAATTTATTTTAAAATAAATTATAATTTTAATAATTCATATATATTCATATTAATATATAATATATATATATTATATATATTTATATATATCTATATATTATATAATAATTAATATAAATAACTATATATATTACACAAATATACAATCATACATACATGATACTACTACATACAATAATTATATTTTTTTATTTTTATTTATATTTATTTTTATTTTTTAAATTTATTATACTCTTTAAAACCACACACACACACACCCACACACCACAACACAAACACAACACACACAACACCACACACACACACACACACACACACACCACACACCCCAACATACCAAACCCCAAAATACATACCATACATACACACACACTCCCCCCTTATATTTACATTTTTTACGTATATTTATCTCCCTTTTTATATTTGTGGGTGCGCTGTATCTATACTGTATATATGATTTTGATTTATCTTTATAGTGTGTGTGTATTTTTTATGTCCCAATGTATATACAATATGCAATATATAATATATATATAATAATATATATTATATTAAAAATTATATATATTATATAATAAAATATACATATTTTATATTTATATATGCATTTTTATTTTTTTATATTTTATATTTTATTAATATTAATATATATATTATTTATTATTTTATATATATATATATATATATTCCCATTTTTTTGTTTATTTTATATAAAATTTTATATATTATTTTTAAAAATATTATTTATTTAATATGATATAAAATATATATATAATATTTATTATATATATATTATATTTTGTATTAAATATTATTATACATATACATATATATTTATATATTTTTAAAATTTTTTTATATTATAATATATATATATATTATATTTTTATTATATTTTTATATTTAATATTTTTTTTTTAATATTATATTTTATTTTATATTTATTTATATATTTTATATTTATATATAAAATATACAAAATATTTATTTATATATATTTTATATAATATATATTTATAATTATATATATGTAGTATTTTAATGTATTTGCCATTTTATATATATTTATTTTTTTGTTTATTTTTTTTATAATATATATAATATATATATTTTATATATATATGTATATGTTATATTAATATAAAATATATATAAAATTTTAAATTTATATATTTAATATATATTTTATATGTATATAATGTATTTCCCATATTTGTATATATTTAGGGATTTGTGTGGTTAATTATAATTTTATTATATATATGTATATTGTTTATTTTATGTTTTAAGTGTGTGTATGATAAAATATATAATATTTTTTATTTATATATTTTTATATTTTTATATATATTTATTATATTATATATATTTATTTTTAATTTTTATATATAAAATTATTTATTGTATGTATATATATTATATATTATATTTTATATATATTTTTATATATATATATATATAGAGAGAGACGGAGAGAGAGAGAGAGAAGAGAGAGGAGAGAGAGAGAGAGAATTTGCTATACATGTGTTTAAACTCGTTGGGCGGAATATCTTTCAAGACCCTGTCCATCTTCTTAAGTCGAGCGCGTACAAAGGGGGTAATTGTCGCGCCCTTTTGTCACGGGGCGTGCAAGGTTTGAGGGCTCCCCGGGGCCACCCCCCCCCCCCTTCGCCTCCTTCCACCCCACTCCCCTTTTCTTCCTGCTCTTCCCCTTCTCCCTTTTCCCCCCTTTTTCCCCCTTTAACCGTCTGCTTCTCCCCCTTCTCCCCTTTCCTCCTCCCCTTCTTCTACCTCTTTTCCTTATTAATCATTACTCTGCTCTTCCCACCTCCCCTTTGTTTCTTAATTTCTTCCTTCTCTGCTGCTCTTCCTCTTACTTTTCACCATCCTCCTCCTCCTGCTCCCCCTCATCCATTTTCCTCCTCTCCCCTCTCTCCCTGGGGGGCCCCCCTTTGATCTCTCATCACACCGTCTTTGGGGGTTCCTCGCCAGATCTGACCTTACTTGGGGTTTAATTTATCTTTAACTCTGTGCGTTTCCTTTTCATGGACGGTAATCCTTTTATTCCAA
>NW_028234421.1:9076634-9093927 GCF_977035675.1 Penaeus japonicus | reverse complement strand
TTACAGTTCAATTCACTGATTGTTTTGTTTTCTTATATTAAAGGAAAAATCAATTGCGAGAAAAAAGGGGAAAGAAAAAAAAATATGACGATCCTGAAAAAATGCCAAAAATGCTTAAAATACACGTTAGAGACATTCTGATAACGAAACGGATTACAGTTCAATTCACTGATTTTTGTTATATTAAAGGAAAAATCAATTGCGAAAAAAAAGGTGCAAGAAAAAAAATATATGACGATCCTGAAAAAAATGCCAAAAAAGCTTAAAAAACAAGTTAAGACCATTCTGATAACGAAACGGATTACAGTTCAATTCACTGATTTTTGTTATATTAAAGGAAAAATCAATTGCGAAAAAAAGGTGCAAGAAAAAAAAATATGACGATCCTGAAAAAATGCTTAAAATACACGTTAGAGCCATTCTGATAACGAAACGGATTACAGTTCAATTCACTGATTTTTGTTATATTAAAGGAAAAATCAATTGCGAGAAAAAAGGTGCAAGAAAAAAAAATATGACGATCCTGAAAAAATGCCAAAAATGCTTAAAATACACGTTAGAGCCATTCTGATAACGAAACGGATTACAGTTCAATTCACTGATTTTTGTTATATTAAAGGAAAAATCAATTGCGAGAAAAAAAGGTGCAAGAAAAAAAAAATATGACGATCCTGAAAAAATGCCAAAAATGCTTAAAATACACGTTAGAGCCATTCTGATAACGAAACGGATTACAGTTCAATTCACTGATTTTTGTTATATTAAAGGAAAAATCAATTGCGAGAAAAAAGGTGCAAGAAAAAAAAATATTACGATCCTGAAAAAATGCCAAAAATGCTTAAAATACACGTTAGAGCAATTCTGATAACGAAAAGGATTACAGTTCAATTCACTGATTTTTGTTATATTAAAGGAAAAATCAATTGCGAGAAAAAAGGTGCAAGAAAAAAAAATATGACGATCCTGAAAAAATGCCAAAAATGCTTAAAATACACGTTAGAGCCATTCTGATAACGAAACGGATTACAGTTCAATTCACTGATTTTTGTTATATTAAAGGAAAAATCAATTGCGAGAAAAAAAGGTGCAAGAAAAAAAAAATATGACGATCCTGAAAAAATGCCAAAAATGCTTAAAATACACGTTAGAGCCATTCTGATAACGAAACGGATTACAGTTCAATTCACTGATTTTTGTTATATTAAAGGAAAAATCAATTGCGAGAAAAAAGGTGCAAGAAAAAAAAATATGACGATCCTGAAAAAATGCCAAAAATGCTTAAAATACACGTTAGAGCCATTCTGATAACGAAACGGATTACAGTTCAATTCACTGATTTTTGTTATATTAAAGGAAAAATCAATTGCGAAAAAAAGGTGCAAGAAAAAAAAATATGACGATCCTGAAAAAATGCCAAAAATGCTTAAAATACACGTTAGAGCCATTCTGATAACGAAACGGATTACAGTTCAATTCACTGATTTTTGTTATATTAAAGGAAAAATCAATTGCGAAAAAAAGGTGCAAGAAAAAAAAATATGACGATCCTGAAAAAATGCCAAAAATGCTTAAAATACACGTTAGAGCCATTCTGATAACGAAACGGATTACAGTTCAATTCACTGATTTTTGTTATATTAAAGGAAAAATCAATTGCGAAAAAAAAGGTGCAAGAAAAAAAAATATGACGATCCTGAAAAAATGCCAAATACACGTTAGAGCCATTCTGATAACGAAACGGATTACAGTTCAATTCACTGATTTTTGTTATATTAAAGGAAAAATCAATTGCGAAAAAAAGGTGCAAGAAAAAAAAAATATGACGATCCTGAAAAAATGCCAAAAATGCTTAAAATACACGTTAGAGCCATTCTGATAACGAAACGGATTACAGTTCAATTCACTGATTTTTGTTATATTAAAGGAAAAATCAATTGCGAGAAAAAAGGTGCAAGAAAAAAAAAATATGACGATCCTGAAAAAATGCCAAAAATGCTTAAAATACACGTTAGAGCCATTCTGATAACGAAACGGATTACAGTTCAATTCACTGATTTTTGTTATATTAAAGGAAAAATCAATTGCGAGAAAAAAGGTGCAAGAAAAAAAAATATGACGATCCTGAAAAAATGCCAAAAATGCTTAAAATACACGTTAGAGCCATTCTGATAACGAAACGGATTACAGTTCAATTCACTGATTTTTGTTATATTAAAGGAAAAATCAATTGCGAGAAAAAAGGTGCAAGAAAAAAAAAAATATGACGATCCTGAAAAAATGCCAAAAATGCTTAAAATACACGTTAGAGCCATTCTGATAACGAAACGGATTACAGTTCAATTCACTGATTTTTGTTATATTAAAGGAAAAATCAATTGCGAGAAAAAAGGTGCAAGAAAAAAAAAATATGACGATCCTGAAAAAATGCCAAAAATGCTTAAAATACACGTTAGAGCCATTCTGATAACGAAACGGATTACAGTTCAATTCACTGATTTTTGTTATATTAAAGGAAAAATCAATTGCGAGAAAAAAGGTGCAAGAAAAAAAAATATGACGATCCTGAAAAAATGCCAAAAATGCTTAAAATACACGTTAGAGCCATTCTGATAACGAAACGGATTACAGTTCAATTCACTGATTTTTGTTATATTAAAGGAAAAATCAATTGCGAAAAAAAGGTGCAAGAAAAAAAAAATATGACGATCCTGAAAAAATGCCAAAAATGCTTAAAATACACGTTAGAGCCATTCTGATAACGAAACGGATTACAGTTCAATTCACTGATTTTTGTTATATTAAAGGAAAAATCAATTGCGAGAAAAAAGGAGCAAGAAAAAAAAATATGACGATCCTGAAAAAATGCCAAAAATGCTTAAAATACACGTTAGAGCCATTCTGATAACGAAACGGATTACAGTTCAATTCACTGATTTTTGTTATATTAAAGGAAAAATCAATTGCGAAAAAAAGGTGCAAGAAAAAAAAATATGACGATCCTGAAAAAATGCAAAAAAATGCTTAAAATACACGTTAGAGCCGAAACGGATTACAGTTCAATTCACTGATTTTTGTTATATTAAAGGAAAAATCAATTGGTTTTTTTTTCGGGATATTGATCTATTTATTATTTTTTTATTTCTCCATTTTTCTCTCACTTCGAAAAAAGTCTAGAAAACAAAGTCAGCGCAATTTACTGTACTTTGATCCTGAAAAAATGCCAAAAAAGCTTAAAATACATTTTTAGACTTCTTTTTTCTTTCCCTTTTCTCGCATTTATTTGTGCTCTAGATAAACGAAAAAGAGTTCATCACTGATTTTTTGTTATATTAAATTATCAGAAAAACGTGTATCATTAAGCAAAAAAAAGGTGCGGGAAAAAATTTTTTATTTCTCCATTTTTCTCTCACGTCCATTTTGTAGTAATATAACGAAATATGGCGATCCCTGAAAAAATTTTTTCATGCCAAAATGCTTTTTATAAATACACGTTTGAGCCATTCTGATACATTCTTTTTTTTTTCCTTTTTTTCTCGATTAGCTCTCTTATATTATAGAATAATCAATTGCGAAGAAAAGGTTAAGAAAAAAAATATGGTTTTTTGGAAAAAATGCACAAAAAATGCTTTAAAAGACCCGTTAGAGCCATTCTGATAACGAAACCGATTACAGTTCAATTCACTGATTTTTGTATATAAAGGAAAAATCAATGCTAGAAAAAAGTCAGCGCATACATTTTTAATGTACTCCTTTTCTCATCAAATGCCTATATGCAGAAATATTTTACCATTTCTATATGTTTAGATGCATTTTTTTTTCCTTTACGCATTTATTTTTTGCTCTAGTATAACGAAAAAGAGTGCATTAGCTATTATCCGGCTCTAACGTGTATTTTAAGCATCTTTGGTATTTTCGGGATATTGATATATTTATTATTTTTTTATTTCTCCATTTTTCTCTCACTTCCTTTTTGCTCTAATATAACGAAAGTCAGCGCATTTTACTGTACTCCTTTTCATCATCAAAATGCCTATATCATAATATTTTACCATTTTTTATATTTTTAGTAGATGCATTCTTTTTTTTTCCTTTTTTTCTCGCATTTATTTTTTGCTCTAGTATAACGAAAAAGAGTGCATTAGCTATTATCCTTTCCATTATCAGAATGGCTCTAACGTGTATTTTAAGCATCTTTGGTATTTTCGGGATATTGATATATTTATTTTTTTTTTTCTCCATTTTTCTCTCACTTCCTTTTTGCTCTAATATAACGAAAGTCAGCGCATTTTACTGTACTCCTTTTCATCATCAAAATGCCTATATCATAATATTTTACCATTTTTTTATATTTTTAGTAGATGCATTCTTTTTTTTTCCTTTTTTCTCGCATTTATTTTTTGCTCTAGTATAACGAAAAAGAGTGCATTAGCTATTATCCTTTCCATTATCAGAATGGCTCTAACGTGTATTTTAAGCATCTTTGGTATTTTCGGGATATTGATATATTTATTATTTTTTTATTTCTCCATTTTTCTCTCACTTCCTTTTTGCTCTAATATAACGAAAGTCAGCGCATTTTACTGTACTCCTTTTCATCATCAAAATGCCTATATCATAATATTTTACCATTTTTTTATTTTTAGTAGATGCATTATTTTTTTTTCCTTTTTTCTCGCATTTATTTTTTGCTCTAGTATAACGAAAAAGAGTGCATTAGCTATTATCCTTTCCATTATCAGAATGGCTCTAACGTGTATTTTAAGCATCTTTGGTATTTTCGGGATATTGATATATTTATTATTTTTTTATTTCTCCATTTTTCTCTCACTTCCTTTTTGCTCTAATATAACGAAAGTCAGCGCATTTTACTGTACTCCTTTTCATCATCAAAATGCCTATATCATAATATTTTACCATTTTTTATATTTTTAGTAGATGCATTCTTTTTTTTTCCTTTTTTCTCGCATTTATTTTTTGCTCTAGTATAACGAAAAAGAGTGCATTAGCTATTATCCTTTCCATTATCAGAATGGCTCTAACGTGTATTTTAAGCATCTTTGGTATTTTCGGGATATTGATATATTTATTATTTTTTATTTCTCCATTTTTCTCTCACTTCCTTTTTGCTCTAATATAACGAAAGTCAGCGCATTTTACTGTACTGCTTTTCATCATCAAAATGCCTATATCATAATATTTTACCATTTTTTATATTTTTAGTAGATGCATTATTTTTTTTTCTCACATTTATTTTTTGCTCTAGTATAACGAAAAAGAGTGCATTAGCTATTATCCGCATTTATTTTTTGCTCTAATATAACGAAAAACAGTGCATTTAGCTATTATCCGGATTACAGTTCAATTCCAAAAATGCCAAAAATGCTTAAAATACACGTTAGAGCCATTCTGATAACGAAACGGATTACAGTTCAATTCACTGATTTTTGTTATATTAAAGGAAAAATCAATTGCGAAAAAAAAGGTGCAAGAAAAAAAAATATGACGATCCTGAAAAAATGCCAAAAATGCTTAAAATACACGTTAGAGCCATTCTGATAACGAAACGGATTACAGTTCAATTCACTGATTTTTGTTATATTAAAGGAAAAATCAATTGCGAAAAAAAGGTGCAAAAAAAAAAAAAATATGACGATCCTGAAAAAATGCCAAAAATAATAATTACACGTTTTGATATAGAGCATTCTTTTTTTCAATTCACTGATTTTTGTTATATTAAAGGAAAAATATATTGTGAAGGGAATGGTGCAAGAAAAAAAAAATGACGATCCTAAAAAAAATGCCAAAAATGCTTAAAATACACGTTAGAGCCATTCTGATAACGAAACGGATTACAGTTCAATTCACTGATTTTTGTTATATTAAAGGAAAAATCAATTGCGAGAAAAAAGGTGCAAGAAAAAAAAATATGACGATCCTGAAAAAATGCCAAAAATGCTTAAAATACACGTTAGAGCCATTCTGATAACGAAACGGATTACAGTTCAATTCACTGATTTTTGTTATATTAAAGGAAAAATCAATTGCGAGAAAAAAGGTGCAAGAAAAAAAAATATGACGATCCTGAAAAAATGCCAAAAATGCTTAAAATACACGTTAGAGCCATTCTGATAACGAAACGGATTACAGTTCAATTCACTGATTTTTGTTATATTAAAGGAAAAATCAATTGCGAGAAAAAAGGTGCAAGAAAAAAAAAATATGACGATCCTGAAAAAATGCCAAAAATGCTTAAAATACACGTTAGAGCCATTCTGATAACGAAACGGATTACAGTTCAATTCACTGATTTTTGTTATATTAAAGGAAAAATCAATTGCGAAAAAAAGGTGCAAGAAAAAAAAATATGACGATCCTGAAAAAATGCCAAAAATGCTTAAAATACACGTTAGAGCCATTCTGATAACGAAACGGATTACAGTTCAATTCACTGATTTTTGTTATATTAAAGGAAAAATCAATTGCGAGAAAAAAGGTGCAAGAAAAAAAATATGACGATCCTGAAAAAATGCCAAAAATGCTTAAAATACACGTTAGAGCCATTCTGATAACGAAACGGATTACAGTTCAATTCACTGATTTTTGTTATATTAAAGGAAAAATCAATTGCGAGAAAAAAGGTGCAAGAAAAAAAAAATATGACGATCCTGAAAAAATGCCAAAAATGCTTAAAATACACGTTAGAGCCATTCTGATAACGAAACGGATTACAGTTCAATTCACTGATTTTTGTTATATTAAAGGAAAAATCAATTGCGAAAAAAAGGTGCAAGAAAAAAAAAAATATGACGATCCTGAAAAAATGCCAAAAATGCTTAAAATACACGTTAGAGCCATTCTGATAACGAAACGGATTACAGTTCAATTCACTGATTTTTGTTATATTAAAGGAAAAATCAATTGCGAGAAAAAAGGTGCAAGAAAAAAAAATATGACGATCCTGAAAAAATGCCAAAAATGCTTAAAATACACGTTAGAGCCATTCTGATAACGAAACGGATTACAGTTCAATTCACTGATTTTTGTTATATTAAAGGAAAAATCAATTGCGAAAAAAAAGGTGCAAGAAAAAAAAAATATGACGATCCTGAAAAAATGCCAAAAATGCTTAAAATACACGTTAGAGCCATTCTGATAACGAAACGGATTACAGTTCAATTCACTGATTTTTGTTATATTAAAGGAAAAATCAATTGCGAGAAAAAAAGGTGCAAGAAAAAAAAATATGACGATCCTGAAAAAATGCCAAAAATGCTTAAAATACACGTTAGAGCCATTCTGATAACGAAACGGATTACAGTTCAATTCACTGATTTTTGTTATATTAAAGGAAAAATCAATTGCGAGAAAAAAGGTGCAAGAAAAAAAAATATGACGATCCTGAAAAAATGCCAAAAATGCTTAAAATACACGTTAGAGCCATTCTGATAACGAAACGGATTACAGTTCAATTCACTGATTTTTGTTATATTAAAGGAAAAATCAATTGCGAAAAAAAAGGTGCAAGAAAAAAAAATATGACGATCCTGAAAAAATGCCAAAAATGCTTAAAATACACGTTAGAGCCATTCTGATAACGAAACGGATTACAGTTCAATTCACTGATTTTTGTTATATTAAAGGAAAAATCAATTGCGAAAAAAAAGGTGCAAGAAAAAAAAATATGACGATCCTGAAAAAATGCTTAAAATACACGTTAGAGCCATTCTGATAACGAAACGGATTACAGTTCAATTCACTGATTTTTGTTATATTAAAGGAAAAATCAATTGCGAGAAAAAAGGTGCAAGAAAAAAAAAAATATGACGATCCTGAAAAAATGCCAAAAATGCTTAAAATACACGTTAGAGCCATTCTGATAACGAAACGGATTACAGTTCAATTCACTGATTTTTGTTATATTAAAGGAAAAATCAATTGCGAAAAAAAGGTGCAAGAAAAAAAAATATGACGATCCTGAAAAAATGCCAAAAATGCTTAAAATACACGTTAGAGCCATTCTGATAACGAAACGGATTACAGTTCAATTCACTGATTTTTGTTATATTAAAGGAAAAATCAATTGCGAGAAAAAAGGTGCAAGAAAAAAAATATGACGATCCTGAAAAAATGCCAAAAATGCTTAAAATACACGTTAGAGCCATTCTGATAACGAAACGGATTACAGTTCAATTCACTGATTTTTGTTATATTAAAGGAAAAATCAATTGCGAAAAAAAGGTGCAAGAAAAAAAAATATGACGATCCTGAAAAAATGCCAAAAATGCTTAAAATACACGTTAGAGCCATTCTGATAACGAAACGGATTACAGTTCAATTCACTGATTTTTGTTATATTAAAGGAAAAATCAATTGCGAAAAAAAGGTGCAAGAAAAAAAAATATGACGATCCTGAAAAAATGCCAAAAATGCTTAAAATACACGTTAGAGCCATTCTGATAACGAAACGGATTACAGTTCAATTCACTGATTTTTGTTATATTAAAGGAAAAATCAATTGCGAAAAAAAGGTGCAAGAAAAAAAAATATGACGATCCTGAAAAAATGCCAAAAATGCTTAAAATACACGTTAGAGCCATTCTGATAACGAAACGGATTACAGTTCAATTCACTGATTTTTGTTATATTAAAGGAAAAATCAATTGCGAAAAAAAGGTGCAAGAAAAAAAAAATATGACGATCCTGAAAAAATGCCAAAAATGCTTAAAATACACGTTAGAGCCATTCTGATAACGAAACGGATTACAGTTCAATTCACTGATTTTTGTTATATTAAAGGAAAAATCAATTGCGAAAAAAAGGTGCAAGAAAAAAAAATATGACGATCCTGAAAAAATGCCAAAAATGCTTAAAATACACGTTAGAGCCATTCTGATAACGAAACGGATTACAGTTCAATTCACTGATTTTTGTTATATTAAAGGAAAAATCAATTGCGAGAAAAAAGGTGCAAGAAAAAAAAAATATGACGATCCTGAAAAAATGCCAAAAATGCTTAAAATACACGTTAGAGCCATTCTGATAACGAAACGGATTACAGTTCAATTCACTGATTTTTGTTATATTAAAGGAAAAATCAATTGCGAAAAAAAGGTGCAAGAAAAAAAAAATATGACGATCCTGAAAAAATGCCAAAAATGCTTAAAATACACGTTAGAGCCATTCTGATAACGAAACGGATTACAGTTCAATTCACTGATTTTTGTTATATTAAAGGAAAAATCAATTGCGAGAAAAAAGGTGCAAGAAAAAAAATATGACGATCCTGAAAAAATGCCAAAAATGCTTAAAATACACGTTAGAGCCATTCTGATAACGAAACGGATTACAGTTCAATTCACTGATTTTTGTTATATTAAAGGAAAAATCAATTGCGAAAAAAAGGTGCAAGAAAAAAAAATATGACGATCCTGAAAAAATGCCAAAAATGCTTAAAATACACGTTAGAGCCATTCTGATAACGAAACGGATTACAGTTCAATTCACTGATTTTTGTTATATTAAAGGAAAAATCAATTGCGAGAAAAAAGGTGCAAGAAAAAAAAATATGACGATCCTGAAAAAATGCCAAAAATGCTTAAAATACACGTTAGAGCCATTCTGATAACGAAACGGATTACAGTTCAATTCACTGATTTTTGTTATATTAAAGGAAAAATCAATTGCGAAAAAAAAGGTGCAAGAAAAAAAAATATGAAGAGCCATTTTGATAATGAAACGGATTACAATTTAATGCACTGATTTTAATTATATTAAGGGAAAAAGCAATTGCGAGAAAAAGGTGCGAAAAAAATGCAAGTAATATATAATATATAATATATGCATATTAAAATACATATGAAAATACATATCATATATTACATATTAGAATTAAGGAATTGGTAAAAAGGCAATTGCGAGATAAAAGGTGGAAAAGAAAATTCAAGTAATATAATAGATCCTGAAAAAAAAACTTAAATACACGTTAGAGCCATTCTGATAATGAAACGCTGATTTTCGTTATATTAAAGGAAATAGCAATTGCGAGAAAAAAGGTGCAAGAAAAAAAATGCAAATAATATATACGATCCTCAAAATAAATAGAAATGCTTAAAATGCACGTTAGATCCATTCTGATAATGAAACGGATTACACGCTTTTTTGTTATATTATAGGAAAAGGAAATTGCGAGAAAAAGGGTGCAAAAAAAAAAAATGCAAGTAATATATATGATTCTGAAAAAAGGCTTAAAATACACGTTAGAGCCATTCTGATAATGAAACGGATTACAGTTAAATGCGTTGATTTTCGTTATATTAAAGGAAAAAGCAATTGCGAGAAAAAAGATGCAAGTAGTATATACGGTACTGAAAAAAATGCTTAAAATACACGTTAGAGGCATTCTGATAATGAAACGGATTACAATTAAATGCGCTGATTTTTATTATATTAAAGGAAAAAGCTATTGCGAGAAAAAAGGTCAGAAAAAAAAGTAATATATACGGATTACGGATGAAACGGATTACAGGTAATTGTGCTGTTTTTCGTTATATTAAAGGAAAAAGCAATTACGAGAAAAAATGTGCAAGAAAAAGAAATACAAGTGATATATACGATTGTGGTTCTTCAAACCTCGCCTTTGAGGGAAGCAGCAGAATCCAGATGGGGTATCCAGATGGTCTCCATTTCCCCTGCGTGGGAGAATGATTTTATTCTTGTCATTGTTTCAGTTACCCCAGCTCGTTTTTAGTTTCCCCACCCTTTTCATTTTACTTAGGTTACCCTTTTTATTAACTTTTTTTTAAGCTTTGCGGCCTTTTTTCTTAATATATCGTTTCGTTCTTTGAGTTAATTGTTTGTCCTTAAAATTGTAAAAGTTGGTATCCGTATTATTTTAGTCAGTGGTTTTAACAATTTTGGTAATGTTTTATTCATTTTGAGATTTAGATTTATTTTACGAATCACATTTTTTTACTATTTATTCGTCTTAAATATGAGCAAGAAGGTGTTATCCATTTCAGCCCAGTTGTGTGGTGTTATTTTTATATATGTAAGCCTTTACCATTGTGATTTTATGTTTTAATTGATTTTATTCTTGTTTTACGTCACTGGCACCGTTCTTTTAGTATATTGCCGACGTCAGTGACGTCATGAGTTACTTCAATGCTTGATTTTACATTTTTAATTATTTCTATAACTTTCATTACTTGATTATGGTTTTCATGTTTTAGTGTCTGTTTTGTATATTTTTCACATTTTCATTATTTTTATTAATTGATATACATCTTACTGATGAGTGTGACGTCATACGCACTTTTGTATAAATACGGAACCGCCAAAACAATAAAGGAGAGATCTATCTGGAACAGTTTGTGTTACCCCCTCTGGATTTACTTCAGCCTGAGACGACACCAGAACAAAGGCTGTACTGAGCAGACTTCCTGTTACTTGCCTAGGTCATTTGCTGGACGTTGTCTTTCTATTTATGTGTTTTTGTTTGTGTTTTTATTGTCTTTTAGCTGGATTTTACACCGAAACCCTTCAGGATTCGGCTTTCCATTTCCTGTTTTAGACCTCAGTTTTTCATTTTATTATCTTTTATCTCGTGTTTCTAATGCTAGGCTGAGCCACAAGGACTTTT
Source organism: Penaeus japonicus (assembly GCF_977035675.1). NCBI lineage: Eukaryota > Metazoa > Arthropoda > Malacostraca > Decapoda > Penaeidae > Penaeus > Penaeus japonicus. The sequence continues at coordinate 9,082,289 of NW_028234421.1, read as the reverse complement.
CCCAATATTATTCTGCTCGGGTACATATACAAATCCACCTATGATCCTGGACCTTTGCCCGCTACCATTTCCAGTGTCCAGGATCTTGGCTTCATTTTGTGTTCAGGGGAGTGAATGGGACCCTCATCTTTGCGTCCCTAGGCCGTTCCCGCATCACAGGAGGCTTCAGCTTGCTTCACAAGTTGTAGTCAAGTCGGGCTCCTCAGTATAGACTGAAAGTAACCTTACACGATCCTAAAAAAAAAACATAAAATACACGTTAGAGGCATTCTGACAATAAAACGGATTACAGTTAAATGCGCTGATTTTCGTCTAATTAAAGGAAAAAGCAATTGCGAAAAAAAGGTTCAAGAAAAGAAATGCAAGTAATATGTACGATCCTGAAAAAAATGCTTAAAAGACACGGTAGAGCCATTCTGACAATGAAACGGATTACAGTTAAATGCGCTTATTTTCGTTATATTAAATGAAAAACCAATTGCGAGAAAAAAGGTGAAAGAAAATAAATGCAAGTAATATATACGATCCTGAAAAAGAGAATTCCTTAAAATACACGTTAGAGCCATTCTGATAATGAAACGGTTTACAGTTAAATGCGCTGATTTTCTTTATATTAAAGGAAAAAGCAATTGCGAGAAAAAAGGTGCAAGAAAAAAAAAGTATTATTTACGATCCTGAAAAAAGGCTCAAAATACACGTTACACGTTACAGGTATTCTCATAATGAAACAGATTACAGTTAAATGCGCTGATTTTCGTTTTATCAAAGGAAAAAAGCAATTGCGAGAAATCAGGTGAAAAAAAAGTAATATATACGATTCTGTAAAAAAAAATTAAAATACAGGTTAGACCCATTTTGATAATGAAACGGATTACAGTTAAATGCGCTGATTTTCGTTACATTAAAGGAAAACAAAATTGCTAGAAAAAAGGTACAAGAAAAAAAACGTAATATATACGACCCTGAAAAAAAAATGCTTAAAATACACGTTAGAGCCATTCTGATAAATAAACGGATTACAGTTAAATACGCTGATTTTCGTTATATTAAAGGAAAAAGCAATTGCGAGAAAAAAAAGTGCAAGAAAAAAAAGTAATTAATATATAAGCCTGAAAAAAAAATTGCATAAAATACACGTTAGAGCTATTCAAATAATGAAACGGATTACAGTGAAATGCGCTGATTTTCTTTATATTAAAGGAAAAAGCAATTGCGAGAAAAAAGGTGCAAGAAAAAAAATTCAAGTAATATATATGATCCTGAAAAAAAAAACACTTTAGAACCATTCTGATAATGAAACGGATTACAGGTAAATGTGCTTATTTTCGTTATATTAAAGGAAAAAGCAATTGCGAGAAAAAAGTGCAAGAAAAAAAATGCAAATAATATATACGATCCTGAAAAAAACACTTTAAAACCATTCTGCTAATGAAACTGATTAGAGTTAAATACGCTAATTTTCGTTATATTAAAGGAAAAGGCTATTGCGAGAAAAAAGGTGCAAGAAAAATAAAGTAATATATACGTAATATATACGATCCTGAAAAAAAGCCTAAAATACACGTTAGAGCCATTTTGATAATAACACAGATTGCAGTTAAATGCGCTGATTTTCGTTATATTAAAAGAAAAAAGCAATTGCGAGAGAAAAGGGGCAAGAAAAAAATGCAAGTAATATGTACGATCCTGAAAAAAATGCTTAAAATACACGCTAGAGCCATTCTGATAATGAAACGGTATAGTTAAAAAAAAATGCTTAAAATCCTCTTTAGAGCCATTCTGATACTGAAACGGATTACAGTTAATTGCGCAGATTTTCTTTATATTAAAGCAAAAAGGTGCAAGAAAAAAATGCAAGTAATATATACGATCCTTAAAAAAAACATTCTAATAAGTAAACGGATTAAATGCGCTGATTTTCGTTATATTAAAGGAAAAAGCATTTGCGAAAAGAGGTGCAAGGAAAAAAAAACTAAGTAATATAAACGATCCTGAAAAAAAGCTTAAAATACACGTTAGAGCCATTCTGATACTGAAACGGTTAGATGCGCAATTTTTTTTTTTCTTGCACCTTTTTGCTTTAATCTAAAGAGATTAAAGCAAAAAGGTGCAAGAAAAAAAATGCAAGTAATATATACGATCCTTAAAAAAAACATATTCTTAAAATAAGTTAGAGCCATTCTGATGATAAAATAGATTACAGTTGAATGTGCTGATTTTCTTTATATTAAAGTAAAAAAAAAAAAAAAAATGCGAGAAAAAAGGTGCAAAGAAAAAAAATGTAATATATACGATCCTGAAAAAAACAAAAGTTTAAAATACACGTTAGAGCCATTCTAATAATGAAACGGATTACAGTTAAATGCACTGATTTTCATTATATTACAGGAAAAAGCAATTGCAAGAAAAAAGGTGCAAGAAAAAAATTGCAAGTAATATATACGATCCTGAAGAAAATGCTTAAAATACACGTTAGAGCCATTCTGATAATGAAACGGTATAGTTAAATATGTTTATTTTCGTTATATTAAAGGAAAAAGCATTTGCGAAAAAATGTGCAAGAAAAAAAATTCAAGTAATATATACGACCCTGAAAAAAAAATCTTAAATCCATTTTAGAGCCATTCTAATAATTAAACGGATTAAATGCGCTGATTTTCGTTATATTAAAGGAAAAAGCATTTGCGAAAAAAGGTGCAAGAAAAAAAATTCAAGTAATATATACGATCCTGAAAAAAATGCTTAAAATCCACATTAGAGCCATTCTGATAATGAAACGGATTACAGTTAAATGCGCTGATTCTCTTTATCATCTTTTTTTCAGCTTATCCCTATTCGGGGTCGCCGTTTTTTATGAGCTTTCTCCAAGTACTCCTATTGTATACTACTGCTATATCATCAATGGTCTTTTCCTTCAAGTCCCTTTTTATACAATCTTTCCATCTGGTTTTGGGTAAACCCTTTCTTCTATTCCCTTCTACTTCCATTTCCATAACCTCTCTCCCAGCATGTTCTTCACCCTCCCTTCTCTTTACATGGCCAAACCACCTCAGCCTAGACTCTTGGATTTTCTTTGAGACTTCCCCTACTTTGGCTGTCCCTCTGATATATTCATTTCTGATCCTATCTTTCCTGGTAACTCCTGACATCCACCTAAGCATTTTCATCTCTGTCACATCTAACTTTCTTTCCTCTTTCTGTTTAAGAGGTGCTGCTTCCAGGCTGTAGGTTAAGGCTGGTCTGACTACGGTTTTGTGTACCTTTCCTTTAAGTTTAACTGGCACTCTTTTATCGCAAATGACCCCTGACACCTTCCTCCAGTTGTTCCATCCACACTGAATTCTATGAGTAACTTCCCTTTCCATCCCTGTACTTTCATCTACCATAGACCCAAGGTATTTAAAAGTATTTGTTCTTTTCAACCTAATTCCATTCAGTTGTATTGAGGCCAATTGGTCACCCATATCAGTTGAGAAGTACTCTGTTTTAGACCTGCTAATTTTCATGCCTCTACTCTCTAATGCACATCTCCATTCTTCTAACTTGGTTTCTAATCCTCTTCTACTTTCTGTTATCAACACTACGTCATCTGCATATAAAATGCACCATGGTGGGTCCTCCCTAACATTTTGAGTAATAACATCGAATACAATATTAAATAATAATGGGCTAAGTGCTGACCCCTGGTGTAGACCAACCTTAACATGGAAGTTTTCCGTTGTTCCTACTGTGCTTCTAACTCTAGTAGTAACATCCTTATAGCATTCTTTGATAACCCTTACATACTTTTCTTGCACTCCTCTTTCACGTAGCCCTCTCCAAACCTCCTGTCGTGGCACCCTATCATATGCTTTCTCCAAATCGATGAATACCATATGTAACACTTTCTGCTTCTCCTGATATTTTTTCCATTATTTGCCTAAGGGAGAAAATACCATCAATTGTCCCAAGTCCTTTCATAAAGCCCAGTTGTTGCCTACCAATTTCCACCACTTGCCTAAGCCTACTGTCCAAAATTCTTTCAAACAACTTTAAGGTGTGTGACATTAATTTTATCCCACGGTAATTTTCACAGCATTGGAAATCCCCTTTCTCTTTAAAAATTGGTATTAGGGTGCTTTTCCTCCATTGTTCTGGTATGGCTTCTTTTTCCATAATTTGTTTCATAAGTATGTTCAGAATACTAATACCATCCTGCCCTAAAGCTTTCCACACTTCCACTGGTATGTTATCAGGTCCAGTGGCTTTTCCAGTTTTCATCTTTTTCAGGGCTATTTCTACCTCCTGTCTAGTTACCTCAGCTATCTCTTGGTTATTTGGTTCTCCATCCTCTCTAACTAGTCTCTCATTTTCCTCATTTAATAGTTTTTCAAAGTATTCCTTCCATCTAGTTAGTATATCCCTTTCTTTCTTTATTATGTTACCGTTTTCATCTCTCATTTGTCTAATATGCGTTATATCTTTTGTACTCTTATTTCTTGATTTAGCTAATTTGAAAATCTTTCCCTGTCCTTCTTTAGTGTCTAAATCTTCGTACAGTTTGTTATATGCTTCTGACTTTGCAATAGCTACTGATTTCTTAGCTTCCTTACATCTTATTCTATATGCTTCCCTATCTATTTCAAGTTTACTTTCTTCCCACTTTTTCTTGGCAGCCCTCTTTAAGTTAACTTTTTGTTGTACGTCTTCATTGAACCACCAGGTCTCCTTATTTTCCCAAATTTTTCCACTGCTCTCTCCTAGGATTTCTTTACCTGCTATTAAGATGTTTTTACTCGTTCTATTCCACCATGCATTGACATCATCCATGTTAACATCAATATTATTTAGAATTCTAATTTTAAATTGTTGTTTTAAATCCTGCTCCTTCAGCTTGAACCACTTAATTTTTCTCTGTGTCCTAACCCCTCTTTTCTGTTTTCGGGCAACAGCTATTGATAGGTCTAACACAACTAGGCGATGCTGTGCTGCTATGTGGTCTTCATGTATTACTTTACAATTTTTGACCTCGCATATGTTCCTTCTACCATACAGGAGGAAATCAATTTGACTTGTCCTATCTCCGCTTTTAAAGGTAATAAGATGTTCATTTCTCTTTTTGAATAGCGTATTCCCTATAACCATATCAAACGATACTGCAAAATCAATAATTCTCTCCCCTTCTTCGTTTCCATTCCCATAACCATATCCTCCATGCACACGGCTGACAGCCTCATTACCATTACCAATATGTCCATTTAAATCTCCTGCAACTATGCATCTCTCACTTTCATCTACCTTGCCTCTTTCTTCTTGAAGTTCTACCCAAAAACGTTCTTTCTCTTCCTCAGTGCAACCAGTCTGAGGTGCATATACACTAAATATATTAAGTGAAAACTCATCCAAAGCTAATCTTATCCAAATGATTCTGTCACTTTCCCTATTTACTTCTGTTACCAACCCCTTCATCTCTCGCGATAAAATGATTCCAATCCCATTTCTCCCATCTTTATTAGCCCCCCCATATATCAGCTTATATCCATCTCCTAACTCTTTTGCCTTATTCCCAGCCCATCTAGTTTCTTGCACACATAGTATATCTACTTTACGCTTCGTCATGAGATCAGCTAAGCCTCTACCTCTGCCGGTCATAGAACCAACATTCAAAGTCCCAAC
>NW_028234421.1:9049134-9071634 GCF_977035675.1 Penaeus japonicus | reverse complement strand
GTTTTGAGTTTTCAAATGTTTTTCAAATTTGTTTCATCTAAATAAGAACATATTTTCCACATCAGTAGCCCGCCGGCTATAAATAGCCGACGAGCTGAAAAATAAATCAGTTGCCTCTGGAACTTGGTGTTTCTCTGACCCTCCCTGGAATACCCTTGTGGCGACGCAGGAGTAGCAAAAGCAAGGTTGTACTGACTCGAGTTACATGCCATTTAGGACAAAGCTGGACGCTATTGTAATAACAATCTTGTGAGAGAGATACACTGGCCAACACCAGCCAGAGACGCCCAAGTCATTTTACTTTAATTTTTCTTTTATTCATCTTTTTAAGAGTATTTTAACTTTGGAACTATTTGCTTCTGGGCATTTTTATACTTTTATTCCTACTTTTTTACTATTTATTATCTTAAACAAGGACTAACGAACGCAACCAGACCCTCTTGAGGGACTTGCACCTGGGGAATGGGACTTGATCTCCTTAAGGGGAAGTGAACGGGTGGATGTATTTCCGGGCTTCCCCATGACAGATATCCTTACACAACACAAGCTGACACAGGCGGGCTCGCCTCAGTGCACATAGGCCCGGCGAAACATCTGCTTCGCAAATCCAGCTATCCTTATTCTTATCGTGACGGGCGGCAGCCCTTTCACGCTTTTTGGGCTGTGTTGTCGCCCAGTGTGGTTGCTGTGGCATGCTGAGGAGTCGCTGAGCACAAGCGCTGACTAAGAGATAAACTCCTGCCGGTTATAGGTCTTGAGGTCCTCATAATTAACATCGTTATCTTTTTCGTCCAATTACACCGTTATTCGAGGGAACATATTTTCTGTGATGGCCTTCATCACATAATCGGCTTTGTTATGGCTATCGATGACTGAGCGGAACTGAATTTCGGCTCGCCGTGAGAGAGCTCCTGACTGCCGCGTGTTTGGTGTGTTACAGTAGTTCTGGTAATATTAGTATTAATGATAACAATTTTCCTAATAATTATGATAATGATCATATTTACAATAATAATGATGATTTAGGAGATGAGAATAATCTGAATTGATTAAGTGATAATCACTCGCAATCATTCGCTGTCGTATTTCCACCTTTTTTTTTCGAGAGAGATAGCTCCCTCCACACGCGTGCCAACCTATACAGGAAGGCCGCCAACATGCGAGAACCATCACCGATGACGAAAATGCTAAATATTACAAATATTACAGCAATATTTATGCAAAAAAGAAGTAAGATTATAATGATTAGCATATCTTATAATTCAAATAAATACCATTATAAATAGCTTTGATAAATGGGTGATAAATAATAGTTTGAATCCTTAGACTAGGATTACGTTTATTCATTAACTCGTAAGAAACTGAATTTACCTAGTTTTGGATATGGAAAATATATGCACGAGAGCAAAAAGTGCACTGGATGTATTTTTGTAGTTAATTGTAGCTGATTAAAGGATATTAAAGTATATAGTCACAATCAGAGGAATACGTTCGAATTTGATTACATTTTGATTAAATGATTAAAAGTCAACCATTTCCCTTCTCTTTCTTACATTTTCATACAACCATGCCAAGATAATTCAAAGCGGCAACTCACGGAAAAACAATAAAAGAGCTGAATTTAGTTCAGTTACAGAGATAACCTTTATTTTTAGCAAGTAATGTGCGTCGTGTAATGTCCATTTTCAACACTACTTCTGCAATGCACGTATAATATTATCCATATTTAATCGCCATTAAAGCGAAAAATCTGCTCTGATGTGTGGATAACTTTTGTGTTTTATTACAGTGAAAATATTATGGAAATATAAAGTATACCACACCTAGGTGAATAAACAAAAATATTAAAAGCCTAGAACATTGTTTTTATCTAATTGAGATGTCATGGAATATTTGCACAAATAAGATCTATTTACTGACTGCTAATCTGCACAACTGCTATTTGAAGAAGTAAGCTTAACTTTTTTCATGCTTACAGATGCATGATGTTAACATATTCAACTTCCCTTCACATACCAATATGAATGAATTAAAACAAAAGTATTATCAGGGATTGAATGAAGTCACATTTACTATTTGACATAAACTATCCTAGGCCTGAGTGTCCTATGAACTCAAATGTGTTTTAGTAGAGGAAGAAACAAATAACTACAAAGATTACCATTTCGAAGATGCGCCACAGTGGCACGGGGTCGCCCGACGGTGTCTCTGCTCCACCCCGAAGTGGTAATAGGTGACGCTGCAGATAGATAGCGCCTTATTATTCCGTAATGATGATAATAATGTTAATAAGGGTAATACAAATGATAATTATGATAATAATAAGAATAATGATAAAAATCGTAATGCAATCAATGATGATGATAATATAAATAATAATACAAACAATAATAACTTTGATAATAATGTTACTACTAACAATTACAACAATAATCCAAATGATGATAATAATGATAATAATAATGACGATAATGATAATAACAATGATGATGGTAATTAGGCTAATCATGATAATAAAATCAAAATAATAAAAACTATAAAAATAAGAATAAGAATACTAATGATGATGACTATATTAATGGTAATAAACTGTTAATACTAATAACAATATCCATTATTGATAATAAGAAAAGCATCGACTAAAAAATGATAATGATGATGATCACAATTACAAAGGTATAATAAATTATCTTCATTATTACCATGATAATGATATTGATTATAAAAATGATAATAGTGATCATTGTGATTAAGATGACGATCATCATTATGATAATAACAAAAGTAACCATAATGGTAATAATAGTAATGATAATAACAGAAGTAGCAATGAGGAAGATAGTAATGATGATATGAATAAAGGCAGTCACAGTGACTATCATGATAATGATAATAATTATCATCATTATTGTTATAGTGATAATGATTTAAATGATAATGATATTAATACTACTACTAATAAAAAACATGCTAATAGCTATAACGATAATAGCGAACATGATAATACTAATGACAATAATGATGATTATGATAATAGTGACAATACCAATAATAAGGGAAGTAATGGTAATGACACTAACAATGATGCCGGTGATAATGACAATATTGTCATCAGTAATGACTAAATGAATAATGATAACAATAATAATGATAATAATAATAGTGATAATATGATAATAATAAGGAAATTACTGCTGTTACTACCACTAGTAATAATGACAATAATAATGATGATAGCAACAATAATTACAATAATATTAATATAATTAATAATTATAATATTGATAGTGATAGAATTGATCATAGTAATGATTATTTAATAGCTATGATAATTATGATAATAGGAATAGTTACGATAATAATATAAATGATGATAAGGATAACGCTGTTAATAAAATATTAAGGAAGACATGAGCATAAGATAATGACATTGATAATAAAAAAAAAATAATGGCAATACTGACGTTAAAAATGAAAATTTTGATAATGGTGATAATGATAATGATAATGATGACATAATAAGAGCAAAAATGTTGATAATGATAACATTAACAATTGATGATGGTGATAATAATGATTACAATGAAATTATTAGTGATCAAGATTATGATAATAATTTTGATGATACTAATGATCCATGATAACAATGATAATGTTGATAATTATAATGATGATAATGATAACAATAAGATTATTAAGGACAATAATGATAATAATGTTCATAATGATGCAAATAATACCAAATATATTGTTTTGATTCTGATATTCATAATAATGATAATGATAATAATGATATTGATGAAAATAATAATACTAATGATGATAATAAGATTAATGAATAAACAATAATGATAAAAAAAACGAAAATAATAATGATATCAATAACAGTTATTACCAATTTCTTCCTTCAATCCCTTTGCGTTTAGATCCTCCTTCACACAGTCTTTCCATCTCTTTGATTTTCCCCTCCTCTGCCCAACCACCTCTTCCCTCACTCTATTCCCTACGTAGCTCTCCTCTCTCCGCACAACGTGCCCCACCCACTTCAGCCTGGCCTCTCGCACCTCTCCCACTGCCATTCTTTCTCTTATTTCCTTCTTAATCCTATCCTTCAACGTCCTGCCCTTCAACAAGAACGGAAGATTTTTGTTTAAATGCCCAGGAAATCATGACAGAAAAAGCCAAAGACAAAGAAAAGGAAATAAAACCAATAAAAAAGTAGCTCAACTCCAAACGCCTGGAAATCATTAATAAACCAAGTAAGCCAAGACGAAAAAAAACAACAGACAATGGAAAGGATAATAGCTAATGCACTCTTTTTCGTTATACTAGAGCAAAAAATAAATGCGAGAAAAAAGGAAAAAAAAAGAATGCATCTACTAAAAATATAAAAAATGGTAAAATATTATGATATAGGCATTTTGATGATGAAAAGGAGTACAGTAAAATGCGCTGACTTTCGTTATATTAGAGCAAAAAGGAAGTGAGAGAAAAATGGAGAAATAAAAAAATAATAAATATATCAATATCCCGAAAATACCAAAGATGCTTAAAATACACGTTAGAGCCATTCTGATAATGGAAAGGATAATAGCTAATGCACTCTTTTTCGTTATACTAGAGCAAAAAATAAATGCGAGAAAAAAGGAAAAAAAAAGAATGCATCTACTAAAAATATAAAAAATGGTAAAATATTATGATATAGGCATTTTGATGATGAAAAGGAGTACAGTAAAATGCGCTGACTTTCGTTATATTAGAGCAAAAAGGAAGTGAGAGAAAAATGGAGAAATAAAAAAATAATAAATATATCAATATCCCGAAAATACCAAAGATGCTTAAAATACACGTTAGAGCCATTCTGATAATGGAAAGGATAATAGCTAATGCACTCTTTTTCGTTATACTAGAGCAAAAAATAAATGCGAGAAAAAAGGAAAAAAAAAGAATGCATCTACTAAAAATATAAAAAATGGTAAAATATTATGATATAGGCATTTTGATGATGAAAAGGAGTACAGTAAAATGCGCTGACTTTCGTTATATTAGAGCAAAAAGGAAGTGAGAGAAAAATGGAGAAATAAAAAAATAATAAATATATATCAATATCCCGAAAATACCAAAGATGCTTAAAATACACGTTAGAGCCATTCTGATAATGGAAAGGATAATAGCTAATGCACTCTTTTTCGTTATACTAGAGCAAAAAATAAATGCGAGAAAAAAGGAAAAAAAAGAATGCATCTACTAAAAATATAAAAAATGGTAAAATATTATGATATAGGCATTTTGATGATGAAAAGGAGTACAGTAAAATGCGCTGACTTTCGTTATATTAGAGCAAAACGGAAGTGAGAGAAAAATGGAGAAATAAAAAAATAATAAATATATCAATATCCCGAAAATACCAAAGATGCTTAAAATACACGTTAGAGCCATTCTGATAATGGAAAGGATAATAGCTAATGCACTCTTTTTCGTTATACTAGAGCAAAAAATAAATGCGAGAAAAAAGGAAAAAAAAAGAATGCATCTACTAAAAATATAAAAAATGGTAAAATATTATGATATAGGCATTTTGATGATGAAAAGGAGTACAGTAAAATGCGCTGACTTTCGTTATATTAGAGCAAAAAGGAAGTGAGAGAAAAATGGAGAAGTAAAAAAATAAAAAATATATCAATATCCCGAAAATACCAAAGATGCTTAAAATACACGTTACACATTTTTTATATTTTTAGTAGATGCATTCTTTTTTTTTTCCTTTTTTCTCGCATTTATTTTTTGCTCTAGTATAACGAAAAAGAGTGCATTAGCTATTATCCTTTCCATTATCAGAATGGCTCTAACGTGTATTTTAAGCATCTTTGGTATTTTCGGGATATTGATATATTTATTATTTTTTTATTTCTCCATTTTTCTCTCACTTCCTTTTTGCTCTAATATAACGAAAGTCAGCGCATTTTACTGTACTCCTTTTCATCATCAAAATGCCTATATCATAATATTTTACCATTTTTTATATTTTTAGTAGATGCATTCTTTTTTTTTCCTTTTTTCTCGCATTTATTTTTTGCTCTAGTATAACGAAAAAGAGTGCATTAGCTATTATCCTTTCCATTATCAGAATGGCTCTAACGTGTATTTTAAGCATCTTTGGTATTTTCGGGATATTGATATATTTATTATTTTTTTATTTCTCCATTTTTCTCTCACTTCCTTTTTGCTCTAATATAACGAAAGTCAGCGCATTTTACTGTACTCCTTTTCATCATCAAAATGCCTATATCATAATATTTTACCATTTTTTATATTTTTAGTAGATGCATTCTTTTTTTTCCTTTTTTCTCGCATTTATTTTTTGCTCTAGTATAACGAAAAAGAGTGCATTAGCTATTATCCTTTCCATTATCAGAATGGCTCTAACGTGTATTTTAAGCATCTTTGGTATTTTCGGGATATTGATATATTTATTATTTTTTTATTTCTCCATTTTTCTCTCACTTCCTTTTTGCTCTAATATAACGAAAGTCAGCGCATTTTACTGTACTCCTTTTCATCATCAAAATGCCTATATCATAATATTTTACCATTTTTTATATTTTTAGTAGATGCATTCTTTTTTTTTCCTTTTTTCTCGCATTTATTTTTTGCTCTAGTATAACGAAAAAGAGTGCATTAGCTATTATCCTTTCCATTATCAGAATGGCTCTAACGTGTATTTTAAGCATCTTTGGTATTTTCGGGATATTGATATATTTATTATTTTTTTTATTTCTCCATTTTTCTCTCACTTCCTTTTTGCTCTAATATAACGAAAGTCAGCGCATTTTACTGTACTCCTTTTCATCATCAAAATGCCTATATCATAATATTTTACCATTTTTTATATTTTTAGTAGATGCATTATTTTTTTTCCTTTTTTCTCGCATTTATTTTTTGCTCTAGTATAACGAAAAAGAGTGCATTAGCTATTATCCTTTCCATTATCAGAATGGCTCTAACGTGTATTTTAAGCATCTTTGGTATTTTCGGGATATTGATATATTTATTATTTTTTATTTCTCCATTTTTCTCTCACTTCCTTTTTGCTCTAATATAACGAAAGTCAGCGCATTTTACTGTACTCCTTTTCATCATCAAAATGCCTATATCATAATATTTTACCATTTTTTATATTTTTAGTAGATGCATTCTTTTTTTTTCCTTTTTTCTCGCATTTATTTTTTGCTCTAGTATAACGAAAAAGAGTGCATTAGCTATTATCCTTTCCATTATCAGAATGGCTCTAACGTGTATTTTAAGCATCTTTGGTATTTTCGGGATATTGATATATTTATTATTTTTTTATTTCTCCATTTTTCTCTCACTTCCTTTTTGCTCTAATATAACGAAAGTCAGCGCATTTTACTGTACTCCTTTTCATCATCAAAATGCCTATATCATAATATTTTACCATTTTTTATATTTTTAGTAGATGCATTATTTTTTTTTTCCTTTTTTCTCGCATTTATTTTTTGCTCTAGTATAACGAAAAAGAGTGCATTAGCTATTATCCTTTCCATTATCAGAATGGCTCTAACGTGTATTTTAAGCATCTTTGGTATTTTCGGGATATTGATATATTTATTATTTTTTTATTTCTCCATTTTTCTCTCACTTCCTTTTTGCTCTAATATAACGAAAGTCAGCGCATTTTACTGTACTCCTTTTCATCATCAAAATGCCTATATCATAATATTTTACCATTTTTTATATTTTTAGTAGATGCATTATTTTTTTTTTCCTTTTTTCTCGCATTTATTTTTTGCTCTAGTATAACGAAAAAGAGTGCATTAGCTATTATCCTTTCCATTATCAGAATGGCTCTAACGTGTATTTTAAGCATCTTTGGTATTTTCGGGATATTGATATATTTATTATTTTTTTATTTCTCCATTTTTCTCTCACTTCCTTTTTGCTCTAATATAACGAAAGTCAGCGCATTTTACTGTACTCCTTTTCATCATCAAAATGCCTATATCATAATATTTTACCATTTTTTATATTTTTAGTAGATGCATTCTTTTTTTTTCCTTTTTTCTCGCATTTATTTTTTGCTCTAGTATAACGAAAAAGAGTGCATTAGCTATTATCCGGCTCTAACGTGTATTTTAAGCATCTTTGGTATTTTCGGGATATTGATATATTTATTATTTTTTTATTTCTCCATTTTTCTCTCACTTCCTTTTTGCTCTAATATAACGAAAGTCAGCGCATTTTACTGTACTCCTTTTCATCATCAAAATGCCTATATCATAATATTTTACCATTTTTTATATTTTTAGTAGATGCATTATTTTTTTTTCCTTTTTTCTCGCATTTATTTTTTGCTCTAATATAACGAAAAACAGTGCATTTAGCAATTATCCGCATTTATTTTTTGCTCTAATATAACGAAAAACAGTGCATTTAGCTATTATCCGGATTACAGTTCAATTCCAAAAATGCCAAAAATGCTTAAAATACACGTTAGAGCCATTCTGATAACGAAACGGATTACAGTTCAATTCACTGATTTTTGTTATATTAAAGGAAAAATCAATTGCGAAAAAAAGGTGCAAGAAAAAAAAAATATGACGATCCTGAAAAAATGCCAAAAATGCTTAAAATACACGTTAGAGCCATTCTGATAACGAAACGGATTACAGTTCAATTCACTGATTTTTGTTATATTAAAGGAAAAATCAATTGCGAGAAAAAAGGTGCAAGAAAAAAAAAATATGACGATCCTGAAAAAATGCCAAAAATGCTTAAAATACACGTTAGAGCCATTCTGATAACGAAACGGATTACAGTTCAATTCACTGATTTTTGTTATATCTAAGGAAAAATCAATTGCTAGAAAAAAAGGTGCAAGAAAAAAAATATGACGATCCTGAAAAAATGCCAAAAATGCTTAAAATACACGTTAGAGCCATTCTGATAACGAAACGGATTACAGTTCAATTCACTGATGTTTGTTATATTAAAGGAAAAATCAATTGCGAAAAAAAAGGTGCAAGAAAAAAAATATATGACGATCCTGAAAAAAATGCCAACAATGCTTAAAATACACGTTAGAGCCATTCTGATAACGAAACGGATTACAGTTCAATTCACTGATGTTTGTTATATTAAAGGAAAAATCAATTGCGAAAAAAAGGTGCAAGAAAAAAAAATATGACGATCCTGAAAAAATGCCAAAAATGCTTAAAATACACGTTAGAGCCATTCTGATAACGAAACGGATTACAGTTCAATTCACTGATTTTTGTTATATTAAAGGAAAAATCAATTGCGAGAAAAAAGGTGCAAGAAAAAAAATATGACGATCCTGAAAAAATGCCAAATACACGTTAGAGCCATTCTGATAACGAAACGGATTACAGTTCAATTCACTGATTTTTGTTATATTAAAGGAAAAATCAATTGCGAGAAAAAAAGGTGCAAGAAAAAAAAATATGACGATCCTGAAAAAATGCCAAAAATGCTTAAAATACACGTTAGAGCCATTCTGATAACGAAACGGATTACAGTTCAATTCACTGATTTTTGTTATATTAAAGGAAAAATCAATTGCGAGAAAAAAGGTGCAAGAAAAAAAAAATATGACGATCCTGAAAAAATGCCAAAAATGCTTAAAATACACGTTAGAGCCATTCTGATAACGAAACGGATTACAGTTCAATTCACTGATTTTTGTTATATTAAAGGAAAAATCAATTGCGAAAAAAAGGTGCAAGAAAAAAAAAATATGACGATCCTGAAAAAATGCCAAAAATGCTTAAAATACACGTTAGAGCCATTCTGATAACGAAACGGATTACAGTTCAATTCACTGATGTTTGTTATATTAAAGGAAAAATCAATTGCGAAAAAAAAGGTGCAAGAAAAAAAATATATGACGATCCTGAAAAAAATGCCAACAATGCTTAAAATACACGTTAGAGCCATTCTGATAACGAAACGGATTACAGTTCAATTCACTGATGTTTGTTATATTAAAGGAAAAATCAATTGCGAAAAAAAAGGTGCAAGAAAAAAAAATATGACGATCCTGAAAAAATGCCAAAAATGCTTAAAATACACGTTAGAGCCATTCTGATAACGAAACGGATTACAGTTCAATTCACTGATTTTTGTTATATTAAAGAAAAATCAATTGCGAGAAAAAAGGTGCAAGAAAAAAAAAATATGACGATCCTGAAAAAATGCCAAAAATGCTTAAAATACACGTTAGAGCCATTCTGATAACGAAACGGATTACAGTTCAATTCACTGATTTTTGTTATATTAAAGGAAAAATCAATTGCGAGAAAAAAGGTGCAAGAAAAAAAAATATGACGATCCTGAAAAAATGCCAAAAATGCTTAAAATACACGTTAGAGCCATTCTGATAACGAAACGGATTACAGTTCAATTCACTGATTTTTGTTATATTAAAGGAAAAATCAATTGCGAGAAAAAAGGTGCAAGAAAAAAAAAATGACGATCCTGAAAAAATGCCAAAAATGCTTAAAATACACGTTAGAGCCATTCTGATAACGAAACGGATTACAGTTCAATTCACTGATTTTTGTTATATTAAAGGAAAAATCAATTGCGAGAAAAAAGGTGCAAGAAAAAAAAATATGACGATCCTGAAAAAATGCTTAAAATACACGTTAGAGCCATTCTGATAACGAAACGGATTACAGTTCAATTCACTGATTTTTGTTATATTAAAGGAAAAATCAATTGCGAAAAAAAAGGTGCAAGAAAAAAAATATGACGATCCTGAAAAAATGCCAAAAATGCTTAAAATACACGTTAGAGCCATTCTGATAACGAAACGGATTACAGTTCAATTCACTGATTTTTGTTATATTAAAGGAAAAATCAATTGCGAGAAAAAAGGTGCAAGAAAAAAAAATATGACGATCCTGAAAAAATGCCAAAAATGCTTAAAATACACGTTAGAGCCATTCTGATAACGAAACGGATTACAGTTCAATTCACTGATTTTTGTTATATTAAAGGAAAAATCAATTGCGAGAAAAAAGGTGCAAGAAAAAAAAATATGACGATCCTGAAAAAATGCTTAAAATACACGTTAGAGCCATTCTGATAACGAAACGGATTACAGTTCAATTCACTGATTTTTGTTATATTAAAGGAAAAATCAATTGCGAAAAAAAAGGTGCAAGAAAAAAAAAATATGACGATCCTGAAAAAATGCCAAAAATGCTTAAAATACACGTTAGAGCCATTCTGATAACGAAACGGATTACAGTTCAATTCACTGATTTTTGTTATATTAAAGGAAAAATCAATTGCGAGAAAAAAGGTGCAAGAAAAAAAAATATGACGATCCTGAAAAAATGCCAAAAATGCTTAAAATACACGTTAGAGCCATTCTGATAACGAAACGGATTACAGTTCAATTCACTGATTTTTGTTATATTAAAGGAAAAATCAATTGCGAAAAAAAAGGTGCAAGAAAAAAAAATATGACGATCCTGAAAAAATGCAAAAAAATGCTTAAAATACACGTTAGAGCCATTCTGATAACGAAACGGATTACAGTTCAATTCACTGATTTTTGTTATATTAAAGGAAAAATCAATTGCGAAAAAAAGGTGCAAGAAAAAAAAATATGACGATCCTGAAAAAATGCCAAAAATGCTTAAAATACACGTTAGAGCCATTCTGATAACGAAACGGATTACAGTTCAATTCACTGATTTTTGTTATATTAAAGGAAAAATCAATTGCGAAAAAAAGGTGCAAGAAAAAAAAAATATGACGATCCTGAAAAAATGCCAAAAATGCTTAAAATACACGTTAGAGCCATTCTGATAACGAAACGGATTACAGTTCAATTCACTGATTTTTGTTATATTAAAGGAAAAATCAATTGCGAAAAAAAAGGTGCAAGAAAAAAAAAATATGACGATCCTGAAAAAATGCCAAAAATGCTTAAAATACACGTTAGAGCCATTCTGATAACGAAACGGATTACAGTTCAATTCACTGATTTTTGTTATATTAAAGGAAAAATCAATTGCGAGAAAAAAGGTGCAAGAAAAAAAATATGACGATCCTGAAAAAATGCCAAAAATGCTTAAAATACACGTTAGAGCCATTCTGATAACGAAACGGATTACAGTTCAATTCACTGATTTTTGTTATATTAAAGGAAAAATCAATTGCGAAAAAAAGGTGCAAGAAAAAAAAAATATGACGATCCTGAAAAAATGCCAAAAATGCTTAAAATACACGTTAGAGCCATTCTGATAACGAAACGGATTACAGTTCAATTCACTGATTTTTGTTATATTAAAGGAAAAATCAATTGCGAGAAAAAAGGTGCAAGAAAAAAAAATATGACGATCCTGAAAAAATGCCAAAAATGCTTAAAATACACGTTAGAGCCATTCTGATAACGAAACGGATTACAGTTCAATTCACTGATTTTTGTTATATTAAAGGAAAAATCAATTGCGAAAAAAAGGTGCAAGAAAAAAAATATGACGATCCTAAAAAAAATGCCAAAAATGCTTAAAAAACACGTTAGAGCCATTTTGATAATGAAACGGATTACAATTTAATGCACTGATTTTAATTATATTAAGGGAAAAAGCAATTGCGAGAAAAAGGTGCGAAAAAAATGCAAGTAATATATAATATATAATATATGCATATTAAAATACATATGAAAATACATATCATATATTACATATTAGAATTAAGGAATTGGTAAAAAGGCAATTGCGAGATAAAAGGTGGAAAAGAAAATTCAAGTAATATAAAAGATCCTGAAAAAAACTTAAATACACGTTAGAGCCATTCTGATAATGAAACGCTTCAGTTAAATCCACTGATTTTCGTTATATTAAAGGAAAAGGTAATTGCGAGAAAAACGGTGTAAGAAAAAAAATGCAAATAATATATACGATCCTCAAAATAAATAGAAATGCTTAAAATGCACGTTAGATCCATTCTGATAATGAAACGGATTACACGCTTTTTTGTTATATTATAGGAAAAGGAAATTGCGAGAAAAAGGGTGCAAAAAAAAAAAATGCAAGTAATATATATGATTCTGAAAAAAGGCTTAAAATACACGTTAGAGCCATTCTGATAATGAAACGGATTACAGTTAAATGCGTTGATTTTCGTTATATTAAAGGAAAAAGCAATTGCGAGAAAAAAGATGCAAGTAGTATATACGGTACTGAAAAAAATGCTTAAAATACACGTTAGAGGCATTCTGATAATGAAACGGATTACAATTAAATGCGCTGATTTTTATTATATTAAAGGAAAAAGCTATTGCGAGAAAAAAGGTCAGAAAAAAAAGTAATATATACGGATTACGGATGAAACGGATTACAGGTAATTGTGCTGTTTTTCGTTATATTAAAGGAAAAAGCAATTACGAGAAAAAATGTGCAAGAAAAAGAAATACAAGTGATATATACGATTGTGGTTCTTCAAACCTCGCCTTTGAGGGAAGCAGCAGAATCCAGATGGGGTATCCAGATGGTCTCCATTTCCCCTGCGTGGGAGAATGATTTTATTCTTGTCATTGTTTCAGTTACCCCAGCTCGTTTTTAGTTTCCCCACCCTTTTCATTTTACTTAGGTTACCCTTTTTATTAACTTTTTTTTAAGCTTTGCGGCCTTTTTTCTTAATATATCGTTTCGTTCTTTGAGTTAATTGTTTGTCCTTAAAATTGTAAAAGTTGGTATCCGTATTATTTTAGTCAGTGGTTTTAACAATTTTGGTAATGTTTTATTCATTTTGAGATTTAGATTTATTTTACGAATCACATTTTTTTACTATTTATTCGTCTTAAATATGAGCAAGAAGGTTTTATCCATTTCAGCCCAGTTGTGTGGTGTTATTTTTATATATGTAAGCCTTTACCATTGTGATTTTATGTTTTAATTGATTTTATTCTTGTTTTACGTCACTGGCACCGTTCTTTTAGTATATTGCCGACGTCAGTGACGTCATGAGTTACTTCAATGCTTGATTTTACATTTTTAATTATTTCTATAACTTTCATTACTTGATTATGGTTTTCATGTTTTAGTGTCTGTTTTGTATATTTTTCACATTTTCATTATTTTTATTAATTGATATACATCTTACTGATGAGTGTGACGTCATACGCACTTTTGTATAAATACGGAACCGCCAAAACAATAAAGGAGAGATCTATCTGGAACAGTTTGTGTTATCCCCTCTGGATTTACTTCAGCCTGAGACGACACCAGAACAAAGGCTGTACTGAGCAGACTTCCTGTTACTTGCCTAGGTCATTTGCTGGACGTTGTCTTTCTATTTATGTGTTTTTGTTTGTGTTTTTATTGTCTTTTAGCTGGATTTTACACCGAAACCCTTCAGGATTCGGCTTTCCATTTCCTGTTTTAGACCTCAGTTTTTCATTTTATTATCTTTTATCTCGTGTTTCTAATGCTAGGCTGAGCCACAAGGACTTTTCCCAATATTATTCTGCTCGGGTACATATACAAATCCACCTATGATCCTGGACCTTTGCCCGCTACCATTTCCAGTGTCCAGGATCTTGGCTTCATTTTGTGTTCAGGGGAGTGAATGGGACCCTCATCTTTGCGTCCCTAGGCCGTTCCCGCATCACAGGAGGCTTCAGCTTGCTTCACAAGTTGTAGTCAAGTCGGGCTCCTCAGTATAGACTGAAAGTAACCTTACACGATCCTAAAAAAAAACATAAAATACACGTTAGAGGCATTCTGACAATAAAACGGATTACAGTTAAATGCGCTGATTTTCGTCTAATTAAAGGAAAAAGCAATTGCGAAAAAAAGGTTCAAGAAAAGAAATGCAAGTAATATGTACGATCCTGAAAAAAATGCTTAAAAGACACGGTAGAGCCATTCTGACAATGAAACGGATTACAGTTAAATGCGCTTATTTTCGTTATATTAAATGAAAAACCAATTGCGAGAAAAAAGGTGAAAGAAAATAAATGCAAGTAATATATACGATCCTGAAAAAGAGAATTCCTTAAAATACACGTTAGAGCCATTCTGATAATGAAACGGTTTACAGTTAAATGCGCTGATTTTCTTTATATTAAAGGAAAAAGCAATTGCGAGAAAAAAGGTGCAAGAAAAAAAAAGTATTATTTACGATCCTGAAAAAAAGGCTCAAAATACACGTTACAGGTATTCTCATAATGAAACAGATTACAGTTAAATGCGCTGATTTTCGTTTTATCAAAGGAAAAAAGCAATTGCGAGAAATCAGGTGAAAAAAAGTAATATATACGATTCTGTAAAAAAAAATTAAAATACAGGTTAGACCCATTTTGATAATGAAACGGATTACAGTTAAATGCGCTGATTTTCGTTACATTAAAGGAAAACAAAATTGCTAGAAAAAAGGTACAAGAAAAAAAACGTAATATATACGACCCTGAAAAAAAAAATGCTTAAAATACACGTTAGAGCCATTCTGATAAATAAACGGATTACAGTTAAATACGCTGATTTTCGTTATATTAAAGGAAAAAGCAATTGCGAGAAAAAAAAGTGCAAGAAAAAAAAGTAATTAATATATAAGCCTGAAAAAAAAATTGCATAAAATACACGTTAGAGCTATTCAAATAATGAAACGGATTACAGTGAAATGCGCTGATTTTCTTTATATTAAAGGAAAAAGCAATTGCGAGAAAAAAGGTGCAAGAAAAAAAATTCAAGTAATATATATGATCCTGAAAAAAAAAACACTTTAGAACCATTCTGATAATGAAACGGATTACAGGTAAATGTGCTTATTTTCGTTATATTAAAGGAAAAAGCAATTGCGAGAAAAAAGTGCAAGAAAAAAAATGCAAATAATATATACGATCCTGAAAAAAACACTTTAAAACCATTCTGCTAATGAAACTGATTAGAGTTAAATACGCTAATTTTCGTTATATTAAAGGAAAAGGCTATTGCGAGAAAAAAGGTGCAAGAAAAATAAAGTAATATATACGTAATATATACGATCCTGAAAAAAAGCCTAAAATACACGTTAGAGCCATTTTGATAATAACACAGATTGCAGTTAAATGCGCTGATTTTCGTTATATTAAAAGAAAAAAGCAATTGCGAGAGAAAAGGGGCAAGAAAAAAATGCAAGTAATATGTACGATCCTGAAAAAAATGCTTAAAATACACGCTAGAGCCATTCTGATAATGAAACGGTATAGTTAAAAAAAAATGCTTAAAATCCTCTTTAGAGCCATTCTGATACTGAAACGGATTACAGTTAATTGCGCAGATTTTCTTTATATTAAAGCAAAAAGGTGCAAGAAAAAAATGCAAGTAATATATACGATCCTTAAAAAAAACATTCTAATAAGTAAACGGATTAAATGCGCTGATTTTCGTTATATTAAAGGAAAAAGCATTTGCGAAAAGAGGTGCAAGGAAAAAAAAAACTAAGTAATATAAACGATCCTGAAAAAAAGCTTAAAATACACGTTAGAGCCATTCTGATACTGAAACGGCTAGATGCGCAATTTTTTTTTTCTTGCACCTTTTTGCTTTAATCTAAAGAGATTAAAGCAAAAAGGTGCAAGAAAAAAAATGCAAGTAATATATACGATCCTTAAAAAAAACATATTCTTAAAATAAGTTAGAGCCATTCTGATGATAAAATAGATTACAGTTGAATGTGCTGATTTTCTTTATATTAAAGTAAAAAAAAAAAAAAAAAATGCGAGAAAAAAGGTGCAAAGAAAAAAAATGTAATATATACGATCCTGAAAAAAACAAAAGTTTAAAATACACGTTAGAGCCATTCTAATAATGAAACGGATTACAGTTAAATGCACTGATTTTCATTATATTACAGGAAAAAGCAATTGCAAGAAAAAAGGTGCAAGAAAAAAATTGCAAGTAATATATACGATCCTGAAGAAAATGCTTAAAATACACGTTAGAGCCATTCTGATAATGAAACGGTATAGTTAAATATGTTTATTTTCGTTATATTAAAGGAAAAAGCATTTGCGAAAAAATGTGCAAGAAAAAAAATTCAAGTAATATATACGACCCTGAAAAAAAAATCTTAAATCCATTTTAGAGCCATTCTAATAATTAAACGGATTAAATGCGCTGATTTTCGTTATATTAAAGGAAAAAGCATTTGCGAAAAAAGGTGCAAGAAAAAAAATTCAAGTAATATATACGATCCTGAAAAAAATGCTTAAAATCCACATTAGAGCCATTCTGATAATGAAACGGATTACAGTTAAATGCGCTGATTCTCTTTATCATCTTTTTCTCAGCTTATCCCTATTCGGGGTCGCCGTTTTTTATGAGCTTTCTCCAAGTACTCCTATTGTATACTACTGCTATATCATCAATGGTCTTTTCCTTCAAGTCCCTTTTTATACAATCTTTCCATCTGGTTTTGGGTAAACCCTTTCTTCTATTCCCTTCTACTTCCATTTCCATAACCTCTCTCCCAGCATGTTCTTCACCCTCCCTTCTCTTTACATGGCCAAACCACCTCAGCCTAGACTCTTGGATTTTCTTTGAGACTTCCCCTACTTTGGCTGTCCCTCTGATATATTCATTTCTGATCCTATCTTTCCTGGTAACTCCTGACATCCACCTAAGCATTTTCATCTCTGTCACATCTAACTTTCTTTCCTCTTTCTGTTTAAGAGGTGCTGCTTCCAGGCTGTAGGTTAAGGCTGGTCTGACTACGGTTTTGTGTACCTTTCCTTTAAGTTTAACTGGCACTCTTTTATCGCAAATGACCCCTGACACCTTCCTCCAGTTGTTCCATCCACACTGAATTCTATGAGTAACTTCCCTTTCCATCCCTGTACTTTCATCTACCATAGACCCAAGGTATTTAAAAGTATTTGTTCTTTTCAACCTAATTCCATTCAGTTGTATTGAGGCCAATTGGTCACCCATATCAGTTGAGAAGTACTCTGTTTTAGACCTGCTAATTTTCATGCCTCTACTCTCTAATGCACATTTCCATTCTTCTAACTTGGTTTCTAATCCTCTTCTACTTTCTGTTATCAACACTACGTCATCTGCATATAAAATGCACCATGGTGGGTCCTCCCTAACATTTTGAGTAATAACATCGAATACAATATTAAATAATAATGGGCTAAGTGCTGACCCCTGGTGTAGACCAACCTTAACATGGAAGTTTTCCGTTGTTCCTACTGTGCTTCTAACTCTAGTAGTAACATCCTTATAGCATTCTTTGATAACCCTTACATACTTTTCTTGCACTCCTCTTTCACGTAGCCCTCTCCAAACCTCCTGTCGTGGCACCCTATCATATGCTTTCTCCAAATCGATGAATACCATATGTAACACTTTCTGCTTCTCCTGATATTTTTTCCATTATTTGCCTAAGGGAGAAAATACCATCAATTGTCCCAAGTCCTTTCATAAAGCCCAGTTGTTGCCTACCAATTTCCACCACTTGCCTAAGCCTACTGTCCAAAATTCTTTCAAACAACTTTAAGGTGTGTGACATTAATTTTATCCCACGGTAATTTTCACAGCATTGGAAATCCCCTTTCTCTTTAAAAATTGGTATTAGGGTGCTTTTCCTCCATTGTTCTGGTATGGCTTCTTTTTCCATAATTTGTTTCATAAGTATGTTCAGAATACTAATACCATCCTGCCCTAAAGCTTTCCACACTTCCAGTGGCTTTTCCAGTTTTCATCTTTTTCAGGGCTATTTCTACCTCCTGTCTAGTTACCTCAGCTATCTCTTGGTTATTTGGTTCTCCATCCTCTCTAACTAGTCTCTCATTTTCCTCATTTAATAGTTTTTCAAAGTATTCCTTCCATCTAGTTAGTATATCCCTTTCTTTCTTTATTATGTTACCGTTTTCATCTCTCATTTGTCTAATATGCGTTATATCTTTTGTACTCTTATTTCTTGATTTAGCTAATTTAAAAATCTTTCCCTGTCCTTCTTTAGTGTCTAAATCTTCGTACAGTTTGTTATATGCTTCTGACTTTGCAATAGCTACTGATTTCTTAGCTTCCTTACATCTTATTCTATATGCTTCCCTATCTATTTCAAGTTGAAACCAGTTGAAAATGGTTCTGTTAAATATTATTGACACCTCAAAATATTGCACGCATATCTGCGCAGAAAAAGCACGGGCAGTTCCAAGAGTAACTTTTCGCGGGCTCTAGTTCGCACAGGTGAAAACGCGCACCTGAAGAGAAGCCCGCCAGATATGCGTGCAATATTTTGAGGTGTCAATAATATTTAACAGAACCATTTTCAACTGGTTTTGTAAGCCCAGTAGCCATTAGAAGGGTGACGCTCAGCGCAGGAGATCGTCTGCAAGGGTCACCTGCCTCACGCCACCTTGTGAGACCCATTTCCTTTCTTCACCATCTTCTATGCTCCAGAATGGAGAATGGATTTTTTTTTTTTTTTTTTTTTTTAGGGATCGTATATATTACTTGCATTTTTTTCTTGCACCTTTTTGCTTTAATATAAAGAGAATCAGCGCAATCTAGCCACTAGGGGGGCAAGCCAGCCCAACTTAGCGCCGGTCCCAAGCCCGGATAAATAGAGAGGGTTAAGGTCAGGAAGGGCATCCGCTTGTAAAATCCATGCCAAAACCCTATGAAATGAGCCAAATCCAAGGGGTACCCAATGCTAGGTTGTCACCCGTAAGTGACCCACAGACATCGCCCTAACTCTGTGGACCAGCGAGGGCTACCGCATCAAGAACGGGTGCGGCCAAAGAAGTTAGTTCAACCACCACTGAGAGTTGGGACTTTGAATGTTGGTTCTATGACCGGCAGAGGTAGAGGCTTAGCTGATCTCATGACGAAGCGTAAAGTAGATATACTATGTGTGCAAGAAACTAGATGGGCTGGGAATAAGGCAAAAGAGTTAGGAGATGGATATAAGCTGATATATGGGGGGGCTAATAAAGATGGGAGAAATGGGATTGGAATCATTTTATCGCGAGAGATGAAGGGGTTGGTAACAGAAGTAAATAGGGAAAGTGACAGAATCATTTGGATAGGATTAGCTTTGGATGAGTTTTCACTTAATATATTTAGTGTATATGCACCTCAGACTGGTTGCACTGAGGAAGAGAAAGAACGTTTTTGGGTAGAACTTCAAGAAGAAAGAGGCAAGGTAGATGAAAGTGAGAGATGCATAGTTGCAGGAGATTTAAATGGACATATTGGTAATGGTAATGAGGCTGTCAGCCGTGTGCATGGAGGATATGGTTATGGGAATGGAAACGAAGAAGGGGAGAGAATTATTGATTTTGCAGTATCGTTTGATATGGTTATAGGGAATACGCTATTCAAAAAGAGAAATGAACATCTTATTACCTTTAAAAGCGGAGATAGGACAAGTCAAATTGATTTCCTCCTGTATGGTAGAAGGAACATATGCGAGGTCAAAAATTGTAAAGTAATACATGAAGACCACATAGCAGCACAGCATCGCCTAGTTGTGTTAGACCTATCAATAGCTGTTGCCCGAAAACAGAAAAGAGGGGTTAGGACACAGAGAAAAATTAAGTGGTTCAAGCTGAAGGAGCAGGATTTAAAACAACAATTTAAAATTAGAATTCTAAATAATATTGATGTTAACGTGGAAGATGTCAATGCATGGTGGAATAGAACGAGTAAAAACATCTTAATAGCAGGTAAAGAAATCCTAGGAGAGAGCAGTGGAAAAATTTGGGAAAATAAGGAGACCTGGTGGTTCAATGAAGACGTACAACAAAAAGTTAACTTAAAGAGGGCTGCCAAGAAAAAGTGGGAAGAAAGTAAACTTGAAATAGATAGGGAAGCATATAGAATAAGATGTAAGGAAGCTAAGAAATCAGTAGCTATTGCAAAGTCAGAAGCATATAACAAACTGTTACGAAGATTTAGACACTAAAGAAGGACAGGGAAAGATTTTCAAATTAGCTAAATCAAGAAATAAGAGTACAAAAGATATAACGCATATTAGACAAATGAGAGATGAAAACGGTAACATAATAAAGAAAGAAAGGGATATACTAACTAGATGGAAGGAATACTTTGAAAAACTATTAAATGAGGAAAATGAGAGACTAGTTAGAGAGGATGGAGAACCAAATAACCAAGAGATAGCTGAGGTAACTAGACAGGAGGTAGAAATAGCCCTGAAAAAGATGAAAACTGGAAAAGCCACTGGAAGTGTGGAAAGCTTTAGGGCAGGATGGTATTAGTATTCTGAACATACTTATGAAACAAATTATGGAAAAAGAAGCCATACCAGAACAATGGAGGAAAAGCACCCTAATACCAATTTTTAAAGAGAAAGGGGATTTCCAATGCTGTGAAAATTACCGTGGGATAAAATTAATGTCACACACCTTAAAGTTGTTTGAAAGAATTTTGGACAGTAGGCTTAGGCAAGTGGTGGAAATTGGTAGGCAACAACTGGGCTTTATGAAAGGACTTGGGACAATTGATGGTATTTTCTCCCTTAGGCAAATAATGGAAAAAATATCAGGAAAAGCAGAAAGTGTTACATATGGTATTCATCGATTTGGAGAAAGCATATGATAGGGTGCCACGACAGGAGGTTTGGAGAGGGCTACGTGAAAGAGGAGTGCAAGAAAAGTATGTAAGGGTTATCAAAGAATGCTATAAGGAGTTAGAAGCACAGTAGGAACAACGGAAAACTTCCATGTGAAGGTTGGTCTACACCAAGGGTCAGCACTTAGCCCATTATTATTTAATATTGCATTCGATGTTATTACTCAAAATGTTAGGGAGGACCCACCATGGTGCATTTTATATGCAGATGACGTAGTGTTGATAACAGAAAGTAGAAGAGGATTAGAAACCAAGTTAGAAGAATGGAAATGTGCATTAGAGAGTAGAGGCATGAAAATTAGCAGGTCTAAAACAGAGTACTTCTCAACTGATATGGGTGACCAATTGGCCTCAATACAACTGAATGGAATTAGGTTGAAAAGAACAAATACTTTTAAATACCTTGGGTCTATGGTAGATGAAAGTACAGGGATGGAAAGGGAAGTTACTCATAGAATTCAGTGTGGATGGAACAACTGGAGGAAGGTGTCAGGGGTCATTTGCGATAAAAGAGTGCCAGTTAAACTTAAAGGAAAGGTACACAAAACCGTAGTCAGACCAGCCTTAACCTACAGCCTGGAAGCAGCACCTCTTAAACAGAAAGAGGAAAGAAAGTTAGATGTGACAGAGATGAAAATGCTTAGGTGGATGTCAGGAGTTACCAGGAAAGATAGGATCAGAAATGAATATATCAGAGGGACAGCCAAAGTAGGAGAAGTCTCAAAGAAAATCCAAGAGTCTAGGCTGAGGTGGTTTGGCCATGTAAAGAGAAGGGAGGGTGAAGAACATGCTGGGAGAGAGGTTATGGAAATGAAAGTAGAAGGGAATAGAAGAAAGGGTTTACCCAAAACCAGATGGA
>NW_028234421.1:9028709-9049034 GCF_977035675.1 Penaeus japonicus | reverse complement strand
TGCAATTACCTTAGCCTATAAAAATACTCACAATGATGTAAATAATATTTTAAAAAAGGAAATAATGTTAATATTAGCAAAATGCAGCGCTTTCCTGCAAAAAGTGTATTTCCATTAATTATTACAAAATATGCAACGTAAAGTAAAAAAAATAATAATAAATGATGAAAATACCTATAAAATGATAGAATTATGATATTCTGGCTAAAAACGCAGTGTTTTGCGAAAAAAAAGACATTCCGATCATAATTGCAATACCTTGCATAAAAAATACTCTCAAAGATTCAAATGATTTAAAGGAAAAAGTTATTGCAAGAAAAAGAAAATGCATGTGATATATACGATCCTGAAAAAAAATGCTTAAAATACACGTTAGAGTCTTTCTGATAATGGAATGGATTACAGTTAAATGCGATGATTTTCGTTATATTAAAGGAAAAAGTAATTGCGAGAAAAAAGGTGAAAGAAAAAAAGGAAGTAATATATAATATCCTGAAAGAAAAAAAAATTAAAATACACGTTAGAGCCATTCTGATAATGAAACGGATTACAGTTAAATGAGCTGATTTTCGTTATATTAAAGGAATAAGCAAATGCAAGAAAAGAGGTGCGAGAAAAAAATACAAGTAATATATACGATCCTGAAAAAAAAAAAAAAAATACACGTTAGAGCCATTCTGATAATGAAATGGATTACAGTTAAATGAGCTGATTTTCGTTACATTAAAGGAAAACAAAATTGCTAGAAAAAAGGTACAAGAAAAAAAACGTAATATATACGACCCTGAAAAAAAAAATGCTTAAAATACACGTTAGAGCCATTCTGATAAATAAACGGATTACAGTTAAATACGCCGATTTTCGTTATATTAAAGGAAAAAGCAATTGCGAGAAAAAAAAGTGCAAGAAAAAAAGTAATTAATATATAAGCCTGAAAAAAAATTGCATAAAATACACGTTAGAGCTATTCAAATAATGAAACGGATTACAGTGAAATGCGCTGATTTTCTTTATATTAAAGGAAAAAGCAATTGCGAGAAAAAAGGTGCAAGAAAAAAAATTCAAGTAATATATATGATCCTGAAAAAAAAACACTTTAGAACCATTCTGATAATGAAACGGATTACAGGTAAATGTGCTTATTTTCGTTATATTAAAGGAAAAAGCAATTGCGAGAAAAAAGTGCAAGAAAAAAAATGCAAATAATATATACGATCCTGAAAAAAACACTTTAAAACCATTCTGCTAATGAAACTGATTAGAGTTAAATACGCTAATTTTCGTTATATTAAAAGAAAAAAGCAATTGCGAGAGAAAAGGGGCAAGAAAAAAATGCAAGTAATATGTACGATCCTGAAAAAAATGCTTAAAATACACGCTAGAGCCATTCTGATAATGAAACGGTATAGTTAAAAAAAATGCTTAAAATCCTCTTTAGAGCCATTCTGATACTGAAACGGATTACAGTTAATTGCGCAGATTTTCTTTATATTAAAGCAAAAAGGTGCAAGAAAAAAATGCAAGTAATATATACGATCCTTAAAAAAAACATTCTAATAAGTAAACGGATTAAATGCGCTGATTTTCGTTATATTAAAGGAAAAAGCATTTGCGAAAAGAGGTGCAAGGAAAAAAAAACTAAGTAATATAAACGATCCTGAAAAAAAGCTTAAAATACACGTTAGAGCCATTCTGATACTGAAACGGTTAGATGCGCAAATTTTTTTTTTCTTGCACCTTTTTGCTTTAATCTAAAGAGATTAAAGCAAAAAGGTGCAAGAAAAAAAATGCAAGTAATATATACGATCCTTAAAAAAAACATATTCTTAAAATAAGTTAGAGCCATTCTGATGATAAAATAGATTACAGTTGAATGTGCTGATTTTCTTTATATTAAAGTAAAAAAAAAAAAAAATGCGAGAAAAAAGGTGCAAAGAAAAAAAATGTAATATATACGATCCTGAAAAAAACAAAAGTTTAAAATACACGTTAGAGCCATTCTAATAATGAAACGGATTACAGTTAAATGCACTGATTTTCATTATATTACAGGAAAAAGCAATTGCAAGAAAAAAGGTGCAAGAAAAAAATTGCAAGTAATATATACGATCCTGAAGAAAATGCTTAAAATACACGTTAGAGCCATTCTGATAATGAAACGGTATAGTTAAATATGTTTATTTTCGTTATATTAAAGGAAAAAGCATTTGCGAAAAAATGTGCAAGAAAAAAAATTCAAGTAATATATACGACCCTGAAAAAAAATCTTAAATCCATTTTAGAGCCATTCTAATAATTAAACGGATTAAATGCGCTGATTTTCGTTATATTAAAGGAAAAAGCATTTGCGAAAAAAGGTGCAAGAAAAAAAATTCAAGTAATATATACGATCCTGAAAAAAATGCTTAAAATCCACATTAGAGCCATTCTGATAATGACACGGATTACAGTTAAATGCGCTGATTCTCTTTATCATCTTTTTTCAGCTTATCCCTATTCGGGGTCGCCGTTTTTTATGAGCTTTCTCCAAGTACTCCTATTGTATACTACTGCTATATCATCAATGGTCTTTTCCTTCAAGTCCCTTTTTATACAATCTTTCCATCTGGTTTTGGGTAAACCCTTTCTTCTATTCCCTTCTACTTCCATTTCCATAACCTCTCTCCCAGCATGTTCTTCACCCTCCCTTCTCTTTACATGGCCAAACCACCTCAGCCTAGACTCTTGGATTTTCTTTGAGACTTCCCCTACTTTGGCTGTCCCTCTGATATATTCATTTCTGATCCTATCTTTCCTGGTAACTCCTGACATCCACCTAAGCATTTTCATCTCTGTCACATCTAACTTTCTTTCCTCTTTCTGTTTAAGAGGTGCTGCTTCCAGGCTGTAGGTTAAGGCTGGTCTGACTACGGTTTTGTGTACCTTTCCTTTAAGTTTAACTGGCACTCTTTTATCGCAAATGACCCCTGACACCTTCCTCCAGTTGTTCCATCCACACTGAATTCTATGAGTAACTTCCCTTTCCATCCCTGTACTTTCATCTACCATAGACCCAAGGTATTTAAAAGTATTTGTTCTTTTCAACCTAATTCCATTCAGTTGTATTGAGGCCAATTGGTCACCCATATCAGTTGAGAAGTACTCTGTTTTAGACCTGCTAATTTTCATGCCTCTACTCTCTAATGCACATCTCCATTCTTCTAACTTGGTTTCTAATCCTCTTCTACTTTCTACTACGTCATCTGCATATAAAATGCACCATGGTGGGTCCTCCCTAACATTTTGAGTAATAACATCGAATACAATATTAAATAATAATGGGCTAAGTGCTGACCCCTGGTGTAGACCAACCTTAACATGGAAGTTTTCCGTTGTTCCTACTGTGCTTCTAACTCTAGTAGTAACATCCTTATAGCATTCTTTGATAACCCTTACATACTTTTCTTGCACTCCTCTTTCACGTAGCCCTCTCCAAACCTCCTGTCGTGGCACCCTATCATATGCTTTCTCCAAATCGATGAATACCATATGTAACACTTTCTGCTTCTCCTGATATTTTTTCCATTATTTGCCTAAGGGAGAAAATACCATCAATTGTCCCAAGTCCTTTCATAAAGCCCAGTTGTTGCCTACCAATTTCCACCACTTGCCTAAGCCTACTGTCCAAAATTCTTTCAAACAACTTTAAGGTGTGTGACATTAATTTTATCCCACGGTAATTTTCACAGCATTGGAAATCCCCTTTCTCTTTAAAAATTGGTATTAGGGTGCTTTTCCTCCATTGTTCTGGTATGGCTTCTTTTTCCATAATTTGTTTCATAAGTATGTTCAGAATACTAATACCATCCTGCCCTAAAGCTTTCCACACTTCCAGTGGCTTTTCCAGTTTTCATCTTTTTCAGGGCTATTTCTACCTCCTGTCTAGTTACCTCAGCTATCTCTTGGTTATTTGGTTCTCCATCCTCTCTAACTAGTCTCTCATTTTCCTCATTTAATAGTTTTTTCAAAGTATTCCTTCCATCTAGTTAGTATATCCCTTTCTTTCTTTATTATGTTACCGTTTTCATCTCTCATTTGTCTAATATGCGTTATATCTTTTGTACTCTTATTTCTTGATTTAGCTAATTTGAAAATCTTTCCCTGTCCTTCTTTAGTGTCTAAATCTTCGTACAGTTTGTTATATGCTTCTGACTTTGCAATAGCTACTGATTTCTTAGCTTCCTTACATCTAATTCTATATGCTTCCCTATCTATTTCAAGTTTACTTTCTTCCCACTTTTTCTTGGCAGCCCTCTTTAAGTTAACTTTTTGTTGTACGTCTTCATTGAACCACCAGGTCTCCTTATTTTCCCAAATTTTTCCACTGCTCTCTCCTAGGATTTCTTTACCTGCTATTAAGATGTTTTTACTCGTTCTATTCCACCATGCATTGACATCATCCATGTTAACATCAATATTATTTAGAATTCTAATTTTAAATTGTTGTTTTAAATCCTGCTCCTTCAGCTTGAACCACTTAATTTTTTTCTGTGTCCTAACCCCTCTTTTCTGTTTTCGGGCAACAGCTATTGATAGGTCTAACACAACTAGGCGATGCTGTGCTGCTATGTGGTCTTCATGTATTACTTTACAATTTTTGACCTCGCATATGTTCCTTCTACCATACAGGAGGAAATCAATTTGACTTGTCCTATCTCCGCTTTTAAAGGTAATAAGATGTTCATTTCTCTTTTTGAATAGCGTATTCCCTATAACCATATCAAACGATACTGCAAAATCAATAATTCTCTCCCCTTCTTCGTTTCCATTCCCATAACCATATCCTCCATGCACACGGCTGACAGCCTCATTACCATTACCAATATGTCCATTTAAATCTCCTGCAACTATGCATCTCTCACTTTCATCTACCTTGCCTCTTTCTTCTTAAAATTCTACCCAAAAACGTTCTTTCTCTTCCTCAGTGCAACCAGTCTGAGGTGCATATACACTAAATATATTAAGTGAAAACTCATCCAAAGCTAATCTTATCCAAATGATTCTGTCACTTTCCCTATTTACTTCTGTTACCAACCCCTTCATCTCTCGCGATAAAATGATTCCAATCCCATTTCTCCCATCTTTATTAGCCCCCCCCATATATCAGCTTATATCCATCTCCTAACTCTTTTGCCTTATTCCCAGCCCATCTAGTTTCTTGCACACATAGTATATCTACTTTACGCTTCGTCATGAGATCAGCTAAGCCTCTACCTCTGCCGGTCATAGAACCAACATTCAAAGTCCCAACTCTCAGTGGTGGTTGAACTAACTTCTTTGGCCGCACCCGTTCTTGATGCGGTAGCCCTCGCTGGTCCACAGAGTTAGGGCGATGTCTGTGGGTCACTTACGGGTGACAACCTAGCATTGGGTACTCCTTGGATTTGGCTCATTTCATAGGGTTTTGGCATGGATTTTACAAGCGGATGCCCTTCCTGACCTTAACCCTCTCTATTTATCCGGGCTTGGGACCGGCGCTAAGTTGGGCTGGCTTGCCCCCCTAGTGGCTAGATTGCGCTGATTCTCTTTATATTAAAGCAAAAAGGTGCAAGAAAAAAATGCAAGTAATATATACGATCCTTAAAAACAAACAAAGAAAAAAAAAACATATTCTTAAAATACGTTAAAACCATTTTGATAATAAAATAGATTACAGTTAAATGCGCTGATTTTCTTTATATTAAAGTAAAAAACAATTGCGAGAAAAAAAATGCAAGAAAAAAAATGTAATATCTACGATCCTGAATAAAAAATAAAAAAAAGTTTAAAATACATGTTAGACCCATTCTAATAATGAAACGGATTACAGTTAAATGCACTGATTTTCATTATATCAAAGGAAAAAGCAATTGCGAGAAAAAAAGGTAAGATAAAAAAGCAAGTAATATATACGATCATGAAAAATAAATCTTAAAATACACTTTAGAGCCATTCTGATAATGAAAAAGGAGAAAAAAAGGAGAAATAATGCAACTACTAAAATTACCAAAACTGCTAAAATATATATTATAGTAATTTTGATAATGGAAAGTATAGTTAAATGCGCTGATTATCGTTATATTAGAGCAAAAAGGAAGTGAGAGAAAAAAAGGGGAAATTAAGAAAATAATAATGATATATAAATATACACGTTTGAGCCATTCTGATCATGAAAATGATTTTAGCTAAAAACGTTGGTTTTCGTTACATTAGAGTAAAAGATATATGACAGAAAAAAAAATGCTACTAAAAATACCAAAACTGCTAAAATTACATATTATAGCCATTTTGATAATGGAACGTATAGTTAAATGCGCTGATTA
The DNA here is from genome assembly GCF_977035675.1 of Penaeus japonicus. Taxonomy (NCBI): domain Eukaryota; kingdom Metazoa; phylum Arthropoda; class Malacostraca; order Decapoda; family Penaeidae; genus Penaeus; species Penaeus japonicus. The sequence goes on along the minus strand of NW_028234421.1, from coordinate 9,042,693 downwards.
TCGTTATATTAGAGCAAAAAGGAAATGAGAGAAAAAGGGGAAATAAAAAAATAATAATAATATATAAAGATCCCCAAAACACCAAAAATTATTAAAATACACGTTTGAGCCATTCTGATCATGAAAAGAATTATAGCTAAAATCGCTGGTTTTCGTTACATAAGAGCAAAAAATAAATGAAAAAAAAGAAAAAAAAATGCAACTACTAAAAATACCAAAACTGCTGAAAATACATATTATAGCCATTTTGATAATGGAAAGGAGTATAGTTAAATCCGCTGATTATCGTTATATTAGAGCAAAAAGGAAGTGACAGAAAAAAAGGGGAAATAAGACAAAAATAATATGTAAATATATAAAATAAAAATGATTAAAATACCAAAGATACGCTGATTAGTATCGATAAGAGAGAGAGAGTATAGAAATACAAATTAGAAAGTGAGAGAGAGTGAGAGAGAGAAAATTGGGTTTAAACAACGCTTATATATTTCTGTTTCAAATCGCATTTATTTCTCATGTCCCTTGGGGATACAGCGTATGTATACACAAATACAGACACACACACACACACACACACACATACACATACACACACACACACACACATATATTTCTATTCAGAAATGTGTTCATATTAACACTTTCTCTGTTTAACCAACGATCTTATGCTTTGCTGTTTATATTCACTTTTTTTCCGATTCATTGGGGATATGAAATATACACACACACACACACACGGATATTCATATATATATATATATATATATATATATATATATATATATATATATATATATATATATATATATATATATATATATACATATATATATTTACGTATATATACCTTTTATATTTTGAAAACGTTTTAATTATTTTTACTATAGATCCTTTTTACGTACCACGAAGGCCACATCCACTTTTATTCTCTATTTTTTTGTATTGTGTATTTGTCTTTTTAAGCTTTTTGTATTTGTAATGTTCTGCTTAATAATTTCCTCTTATGTGATACTTGTATTTTATGTTAAATGTCACGCTATTTGGCTGATTTTATAGTTATAATGTTACGTTTTCCTGTTTGTTTTAAATGTTTAAAATTGCATTTGCACGTTTTACTTATTAAACATGAAACAAGATTATCAATATTAATGTTTTGAGTTTTCAAATGTTTTTCAAATTTGTTTCATCTAAATAAGAACATATTTTCCACATCAGTAGCCCGCCGGCTATAAATAGCCGACGAGCTGAAAAATAAATCAGTTGCCTCTGGAACTTGGTGTTTCTCTGACCCTCCCTGGAATACCCTTGTGGCGACGCAGGAGTAGCAAAAGCAAGGTTGTACTGACTCGAGTTACATGCCATTTAGGACAAAGCTGGACGCTATTGTAATAACAATCTTGTGAGAGAGATACACTGGCCAACACCAGCCAGAGACGCCCAAGTCATTTTACTTTAATTTTTCTTTTATTCATCTTTTTAAGAGTATTTTAACTTTGGAACTATTTGCTTCTGGGCATTTTTATACTTTTATTCCTACTTTTTTACTATTTATTATCTTAAACAAGGACTAACGAACGCAACCAGACCCTCTTGAGGGACTTGCACCTGGGGAATGGGACTTGATCTCCTTAAGGGGAAGTGAACGGGTGGATGTATTTCCGGGCTTCCCCATGACAGATATCCTTACACAACACAAGCTGACACAGGCGGGCTCGCCTCAGTGCACATAGGCCCGGCGAAACATCTGCTTCGCAAATCCAGCTATCCTTATTCTTATCGTGACGGGCGGCAGCCCTTTCACGCTTTTTGGGCTGTGTTGTCGCCCAGTGTGGTTGCTGTGGCATGCTGAGGAGTCGCTGAGCACAAGCGCTGACTAAGAGATAAACTCCTGCCGGTTATAGGTCTTGAGGTCCTCATAATTAACATCGTTATCTTTTTCGTCCAATTACACCGTTATTCGAGGGAACATATTTTCTGTGATGGCCTTCATCACATAATCGGCTTTGTTATGGCTATCGATGACTGAGCGGAACTGAATTTCGGCTCGCCGTGAGAGAGCTCCTGACTGCCGCGTGTTTGGTGTGTTACAGTAGTTCTGGTAATATTAGTATTAATGATAACAATTTTCCTAATAATTATGATAATGATCATATTTACAATAATAATGATGATTTAGGAGATGAGAATAATCTGAATTGATTAAGTGATAATCACTCGCAATCATTCGCTGTCGTATTTCCACCTTTTTTTTTCGAGAGAGATAGCTCCCTCCACACGCGTGCCAACCTATACAGGAAGGCCGCCAACATGCGAGAACCATCACCGATGACGAAAATGCTAAATATTACAAATATTACAGCAATATTTATGCAAAAAAGAAGTAAGATTATAATGATTAGCATATCTTATAATTCAAATAAATACCATTATAAATAGCTTTGATAAATGGGTGATAAATAATAGTTTGAATCCTTAGACTAGGATTACGTTTATTCATTAACTCGTAAGAAACTGAATTTACCTAGTTTTGGATATGGAAAATATATGCACGAGAGCAAAAAGTGCACTGGATGTATTTTTGTAGTTAATTGTAGCTGATTAAAGGATATTAAAGTATATAGTCACAATCAGAGGAATACGTTCGAATTTGATTACATTTTGATTAAATGATTAAAAGTCAACCATTTCCCTTCTCTTTCTTACATTTTCATACAACCATGCCAAGATAATTCAAAGCGGCAACTCACGGAAAAAAAACAATAAAAGAGCTGAATTTAGTTCAGTTACAGAGATAACCTTTATTTTTAGCAAGTAATGTGCGTCGTGTAATGTCCATTTTCAACACTACTTCTGCAATGCACGTATAATATTATCCATATTTAATCGCCATTAAAGCGAAAAATCTGCTCTGATGTGTGGATAACTTTTGTGTTTTATTACAGTGAAAATATTATGGAAATATAAAGTATACCACACCTAGGTGAATAAACAAAAATATTAAAAGCCTAGAACATTGTTTTTATCTAATTGAGATGTCATGGAATATTTGCACAAATAAGATCTATTTACTGACTGCTAATCTGCACAACTGCTATTTGAAGAAGTAAGCTTAACTTTTTTCATGCTTACAGATGCATGATGTTAACATATTCAACTTCCCTTCACATACCAATATGAATGAATTAAAACAAAAGTATTATCAGGGATTGAATGAAGTCACATTTACTATTTGACATAAACTATCCTAGGCCTGAGTGTCCTATGAACTCAAATGTGTTTTAGTAGAGGAAGAAACAAATAACTACAAAGATTACCATTTCGAAGATGCGCCACAGTGGCACGGGGTCGCCCGACGGTGTCTCTGCTCCACCCCGAAGTGGTAATAGGTGACGCTGCAGATAGATAGCGCCTTATTATTCCGTAATGATGATAATAATGTTAATAAGGGTAATACAAATGATAATTATGATAATAATAAGAATAATGATAAAAATCGTAATGCAATCAATGATGATGATAATATAAATAATAATACAAACAATAATAACTTTGATAATAATGTTACTACTAACAATTACAACAATAATCCAAATGATGATAATAATGATAATAATAATGACGATAATGATAATAACAATGATGATGGTAATTAGGCTAATCATGATAATAAAATCAAAATAATAAAAACTATAAAAATAAGAATAAGAATACTAATGATGATGACTATATTAATGGTAATAAACTGTTAATACTAATAACAATATCCATTATTGATAATAAGAAAAGCATCGACTAAAAAATGATAATGATGATGATCACAATTACAAAGGTATAATAAATTATCTTCATTATTACCATGATAATGATATTGATTATAAAAATGATAATAGTGATCATTGTGATTAAGATAACGATCATCATTATGATAATAACAAAAGTAACCATAATGGTAATAATAGTAATGATAATAACAGAAGTAGCAATGAGGAAGATAGTAATGATGATATGAATAAAGGCAGTCACAGTGACTATCATGATAATGATAATAATTATCATCATTATTGTTATAGTGATAATGATTTAAATGATAATGATATTAATACTACTACTAATAAAAAACATGCTAATAGCTATAACGATAATAGCGAACATGATAATACTAATGACAATAATGATGATTATGATAATAGTGACAATACCAATAATAAGGGAAGTAATGGTAATGACACTAACAATGATGCCGGTGATAATGACAATATTGTCATCAGTAATGACTAAATGAATAATGATAACAATAATAATGATAATAATAATAGTGATAATATGATAATAATAAGGAAATTACTGCTGTTACTACCACTAGTAATAATGACAATAATAATGATGATAGCAACAATAATTACAATAATATTAATATAATTAATAATTATAATATTGATAGTGATAGAATTGATCATAGTAATGATTATTTAATAGCTATGATAATTATGATAATAGGAATAGTTACGATAATAATATAAATGATGATAAGGATAACGCTGTTAATAAAATATTAAGGAAGACATGAGCATAAGATAATGACATTGATAATAAAAAAAAAAAATAATGGCAATACTGACGTTAAAAATGAAAATTTTGATAATGGTGATAATGATAATGATAATGATGACATAATAAGAGCAAAAATGTTGATAATGATAACATTAACAATTGATGATGGTGATAATAATGATTACAATGAAATTATTAGTGATCAAGATTATGATAATAATTTTGATGATACTAATGATCCATGATAACAATGATAATGTTGATAATTATAATGATGATAATGATAACAATAAGATTATTAAGGACAATAATGATAATAATGTTCATAATGATGCAAATAATACCAAATATATTGTTTTGATTCTGATATTCATAATAATGATAATGATAATAATGATATTGATGAAAATAATAATACTAATAATGATAATAAGATTAATGAATAAACAATAATGGTAAAAAAAACGAAAATAATAATGATATCAATAACAGTTATTACCAATTTCTTCCTTCAATCCCTTTGCGTTTAGATCCTCCTTCACACAGTCTTTCCATCTCTTTGATTTTCCCCTCCTCTGCCCAACCACCTCTTCCCTCACTCTATTCCCTACGTAGCTCTCCTCTCTCCGCACAACGTGCCCCACCCACTTCAGCCTGGCCTCTCGCACCTCTCCCACTGCCATTCTTTCTCTTATTTCCTTCTTAATCCTATCCTTCAACGTCCTGCCCTTCAACAAGAACGGAAGATTTTTGTTTAAATGCCCAGGAAATCATGACAGAAAAAGCCAAAGACAAAGAAAAGGAAATAAAACCAATAAAAAAGTAGCTCAACTCCAAACGCCTGGAAATCATTAAAAAACCAAGTAAGCCAAGACGAAAAAAACAACAACAGACAATGGAAAGGATAATAGCTAATGCACTCTTTTTCGTTATACTAGAGCAAAAAATAAATGCGAGAAAAAAGGAAAAAAAAAAGAATGCATCTACTAAAAATATAAAAAATGGTAAAATATTATGATATAGGCATTTTGATGATGAAAAGGAGTACAGTAAAATGCGCTGACTTTCGTTATATTAGAGCAAAAAGGAAGTGAGAGAAAAATGGAGAAATAAAAAAATAATAAATATATCAATATCCCGAAAATACCAAAGATGCTTAAAATACACGTTAGAGCCATTCTGATAATGGAAAGGATAATAGCTAATGCACTCTTTTTCGTTATACTAGAGCAAAAAATAAATGCGAGAAAAAAGGAAAAAAAAAGAATGCATCTACTAAAAATATAAAAAATGGTAAAATATTATGATATAGGCATTTTGATGATGAAAAGGAGTACAGTAAAATGCGCTGACTTTCGTTATATTAGAGCAAAAAGGAAGTGAGAGAAAAATGGAGAAATAAAAAATAAAAAATATATCAATATCCCGAAAATACCAAAGATGCTTAAAATACACGTTAGAGCCATTCTGATAATGGAAAGGATAATAGCTAATGCACTCTTTTTCGTTATACTAGAGCAAAAAATAAATGCGAGAAAAAAGGGAAAAAAAATAATGCATCTACTAAAAATATAAAAAATGGTAAAATATTATGATATAGGCATTTTGATGATGAAAAGGAGTACAGTAAAATGCGCTGACTTTCGTTATATTAGAGCAAAAAGGAAGTGAGAGAAAAATGGAGAAATAAAAAAATAATAAATATATCAATATCCCGAAAATACCAAAGATGCTTAAAATACACGTTAGAGCCATTCTGATAATGGAAAGGATAATAGCTAATGCACTCTTTTTCGTTATACTAGAGCAAAAAATAAATGCGAGAAAAAAGGAAAAAAAAAATGCATCTACTAAAAATATAAAAAATGGTAAAATATTATGATATAGGCATTTTGATGATGAAAAGGAGTACAGTAAAATGCGCTGACTTTCGTTATATTAGAGCAAAAAGGAAGTGAGAGAAAAATGGAGAATTAAAAAAATAATAAATATATCAATATCCCGAAAATACCAAAGATGCTTAAAATACACGTTAGAGCCATTCTGATAATGGAAAGGATAATAGCTAATGCACTCTTTTTCGTTATACTAGAGCAAAAAATAAATGCGAGAAAAAAGGAAAAAAAAAAAGAATGCATCTACTAAAAATATAAAAAATGGTAAAATATTATGATATAGGCATTTTGATGATGAAAAGGAGTACAGTAAAATGCGCTGACTTTCGTTATATTAGAGCAAAAAGGAAGTGAGAGAAAAATGGAGAAATAAAAAAATAATAAATATATCAATATCCCGAAAATACCAAAGATGCTTAAAATACACGTTAGAGCCATTCTGATAATGGAAAGGATAATAGCTAATGCACTCTTTTTCGTTATACTAGAGCAAAAAATAAATGCGAGAAAAAAGGAAAAAAAAGAATGCATCTACTAAAAATATAAAAAATGGTAAAATATTATGATATAGGCATTTTGATGATGAAAAGGAGTACAGTAAAATGCGCTGACTTTCGTTATATTAGAGCAAAAAGGAATTGAGAGAAAAATGGAGAAATAAAAAAATAATAAATATATCAATATCCCGAAAATACCAAAGATGCTTAAAATACACGTTAGAGCAATTCTGATAATGGAAAGGATAATAGCTAATGCACTCTTTTTCGTTATACTAGAGCAAAAAATAAATGCGAGAAAAAAGAAAAAAAAAATAATGCATCTACTAAAAATATAAAAAATGGTAAAATATTATGATATAGGCATTTTGATGATGAAAAGGAGTACAGTAAAATGCGCTGACTTTCGTTATATTAGAGCAAAAAGGAAGTGAGAGAAAAATGGAGAAGTAAAAAAATAAAAAATATATCAATATCCCGAAAATACCAAAGATGCTTAAAATACACGTTACACATTTTTTATATTTTTAGTAGATGCATTCTTTTTTTTTTCCTTTTTTCTCGCATTTATTTTTTGCTCTAGTATAACGAAAAAGAGTGCATTAGCTATTATCCTTTCCATTATCAGAATGGCTCTAACGTGTATTTTAAGCATCTTTGGTATTTTCGGGATATTGATATATTTATTATTTTTATTTTTCCATTTTCTCTCACTTCCTTTTTGCTCTAATATAACGAAAGTCAGCGCATTTTACTGTACTTTTTTCCTCATGCAAAATCCTAAACACAATATTTTACCATTTTTTATATTTTTAGTAGATGCATTATTTTTTTTTTCTTTTTTCTCGCATTTATTTTTTGCTCTAGTATAACGAAAAAGAGTGCATTAGTTATTATCCTTTCCATTATCAGAATGGCTCTAACGTGTATTTTAAGCATCTTTGGTATTTTCGGGATATTGATATATTTATTATTTTTTTATTTCTCCATTTTTCTCTCACTTCCTTTTTGCTCTAATATAACGAAAGTCAGCGCATTTTACTGTACTCCTTTTCATCATCAAAATACCTATATCATAATATTTTACCATTTTTATATTTTTAGTAGATGCATTCTTTTATTTTCTCTTTTTCTCGCATTTATTTTTTGCTCTAGTATAACGAAAAAGAGTGCATTAGCTATTATCCTTTCCATTATCAGAATGGCTCTAACGTGTATTTTAAGCATCTTTGGTATTTTCGGGATATTGATATATTTATTATTTTTTTATTTCTCCATTTTTCTCTCACTTCCTTTTTGCTCTAATATAACGAAAGTCAGCGCATTTTACTGTACTCCTTTTCATCATCAAAATGCCTATATCATAATATTTTACCATTTTTTATATTTTTAGTAGATGCATTCTTTTTTTTTCCTTTTTTCTCGCATTTATTTTTTGCTCTAGTATAACGAAAAAGAGTGCATTAGCTATTATCCTTTCCATTATCAGAATGGCTCTAACGTGTATTTTAAGCATCTTTGGTATTTTCGGGATATTGATATATTTATTATTTTTTTATTTCTCCATTTTTCTCTCACTTCCTTTTTGCTCTAATATAACGAAAGTCAGCGCATTTTACTGTACTCCTTTTCATCATCAAAATGCCTATATCATAATATTTTACCATTTTTTATATTTTTAGTAGATGCATTATTTTTTTTTCCTTTTTTCTCGCATTTATTTTTGCTCTAGTATAACGAAAAAGAGTGCATTAGCTATTATCCTTTCCATTATCAGAATGGCTCTAACGTGTATTTTAAGCATCTTTGGTATTTTCGGGATATTGATATATTTATTATTTTTTTATTTCTCCATTTTTCTCTCACTTCCTTTTTGCTCTAATATAACGAAAGTCAGCGCATTTTACTGTATTCCTTTTCATCATGAAAATGCCTATATCATAATATTTTACCATTTTTTATATTTTTAGTAGATGCATTCTTTTTTTTTCCTTTTTTCTCGCATTTATTTTTTGCTCTAGTATAACGAAAAAGAGTGCATTAGCTATTATACTTTCCATTATCAGAATGGCTCTAACGTGTATTTTAAGCATCTTTGGTATTTTCGGGATATTGATATATTTATTATTTTTTTATTTCTCCATTTTTCTCTCACTTCCTTTTTGCTCTAATATAACGAAAGTCAGCGCATTTTACTGTACTCCTTTTCATCATCAAAATGCCTATATCATAATATTTTACCATTTTTTATATTTTTAGTAGATGCATTATTTTTTTTCCTTTTTTCTCGCATTTATTTTTTGCTCTAGTATAACGAAAAAGAGTGCATTAGCTATTATACTTTCCATTATCAGAATGGCTCTAACGTGTATTTTAAGCATCTTTGGTATTTTCGGGATATTGATATATTTATTATTTTTTTATTTCTCCATTTTTCTCTCACTTCCTTTTTGCTCTAATATAACGAAAGTCAGCGCATTTTACTGTACTCCTTTTCATCATCAAAATGCCTATATCATAATATTTTACGCTTTTTTTATTTTTTTAGTAGATGCATTCTTTTTTTTTCCTTTTTTCTCGCATTTATTTTTTGCTCTAGTATAACGAAAAAGAGTGCATTAGCTATTATCCTTTCCATTATCAGAATGGCTCTAACGTGTATTTTAAGCATCTTTGGTATTTTCGGGATATTGATATATTTATTATTTTTTTATTTCTCCATTTTTCTCTCACTTCCTTTTTGCTCTAATATAACGAAAGTCAGCGCATTTTACTGTACTCCTTTTCATCATCAAAATGCCTATATCATAATATTTTACCATTTTTTATATTTTTAGTAGATGCATTATTTTTTTCCCTTTTTTCTCGCATTTATTTTTTGCTCTAGTATAACGAAAAAGAGTGCATTAGCTATTATCCTTTCCATTATCAGAATGGCTCTAACGTGTATTTTAAGCATCTTTGGTATTTTCGGGATATTGATATATTTATTATTTTTTTATTTCAACATTTTTCTCTCACTTCCTTTTTGCTCTAATATAACGAAAGTCAGCGCATTTTACTGTACTCCTTTTCATCATCAAAATGCCTATATCATAATATTTTACCATTTTTTATATTTTTAGTAGATGCATTCTTTTTTTTTCCTTTTTTCTCGCATTTATTTTTTGCTCTAGTATAACGAAAAAGAGTGCATTAGCTATTATCCTTTCCATTATCAGAATGGCTCTAACGTGTATTTTAAGCATCTTTGGTATTTTCGGGATATTGATATATTTATTATTTTTTATTTCTCCATTTTTCTCTCACTTCCTTTTTGCTCTAATATAACGAAAGTCAGCGCATTTTACTGTACTCCTTTTCATCATCAAAATGCCTATATCATAATATTTTACCATTTTTTATATTTTTAGTAGATGCATTCTTTTTTTTTCCTTTTTTCTCGCATTTATTTTTTGCTCTAGTATAACGAAAAAGAGTGCATTAGCTATTATCCTTTCCATTATGAGAATGGCTCTAACGTGTATTTTAAGCATCTTTGGTATTTTCGGGATATTGATATATTTATTATTTTTTTATTTCTCCATTTTTCTCTCACTTCCTTTTTGCTCTAATATAACGAAAGTCAGCGCATTTTACTGTACTCCTTTTCATCATCAAAATGCCTATATCATAATATTTTACCATTTTTTATATTTTTAGTAGATGCATTCTTTTTTTTTCCTTTTTTTCTCGCATTTATTTTTTGCTCTAGTATAACGAAAAAGAGTGCATTAGCTATTATCCTTTCCATTATCAGAATGGCTTTAACGTGTATTTTAAGCATCTTTGGTATTTTCGGGATATTGATATATTTATTATTTTTTTATTTCTCCATTTTTCTCTCACTTCCTTTTTGCTCTAATATAACGAAAGTCAGCGCATTTTACTGTACTCCTTTTCATCATCAAAATGCCTATATCATAATATTTTACCATTTTTTATATTTTTAGTAGATGCATTCTTTTTTTTTTCCTTTTTTCTCGCATTTATTTTTTGCTCTAGTATAACGAAAAAGAGTGCATTAGCTATTATCCTTTCCATTATCAGAATGGCTCTAACGTGTATTTTAAGCATCTTTGGTATTTTCGGGATATTGATATATTTATTATTTTTTTATTTCTCCATTTTTCTCTCACTTCCTTTTTGCTCTAATATAACGAAAGTCAGCGCATTTTACTGTACTCCTTTTCATCATCAAAATGCCTATATCATAATATTTTACCATTTTTTATATTTTTAGTAGATGCATTATTTTTTTTCCTTTTTTCTCGCATTTATTTTTTGCTCTAATATAACGAAAAACAGTGCATTTAGCAATTATCCGCATTTATTTTTTGCTCTAATATAACGAAAAACAGTGCATTTAGCTATTATCCGGATTACAGTTCAATTCCAAAAATGCCAAAAATGCTTAAAATACACGTTAGAGCCATTCTGATAACGAAACGGATTACAGTTCAATTCACTGATTTTTGTTATATTAAAGGAAAAATCAATTGCGAAAAAAAAGGTGCAAGAAAAAAAAAAAATATGACGATCCTGAAAAAATGCCAAAAATGCTTAAAATACACGTTAGAGCCATTCTGATAACGAAACGGATTACAGTTCAATTCACTGATTTTTGTTATATTAAAGGAAAAATCAATTGCGAGAAAAAAGGTGCAAGAAAAAAAAAATATGACGATCCTGAAAAAATGCTTAAAATACACGTTAGAGCCATTCTGATAACGAAACGGATTACAGTTCAATTCACTGATTTTTGTTATATTAAAGGAAAAATCAATTGCGAAAAAAGGTGCAAGAAAAAAAAAATATGACGATCCTGAAAAAATGCCAAAAATGCTTAAAATACACGTTAGAGCCATTCTGATAACGAAACGGATTACAGTTCAATTCACTGATTTTTGTTATATTAAAGGAAAAATCAATTGCGAGAAAAAAGGTGAAAGAAAAAAAAATATGACGATCCTGAAAAAATGCCAAAAATGCTTAAAATACACGTTAGAGCCATTCTGATAACGAAACGGATTACAGTTCAATTCACTGATTTTTGTTATATTAAAGGAAAAATCAATTGCGAAAAAAAAGGTGCAAGAAAAAAAAATATGACGATCCTGAAAAAATGCCAAAAATGCTTAAAATACACGTTAGAGCCATTCTGATAACGAAACGGATTACAGTTCAATTCACTGATTTTTGTTATATTAAAGGAAAAATCAATTGCGAGAAAAAAGGTGCAAGAAAAAAAAATATGACGATCCTGAAAAAATGCTTAAAATACACGTTAGAGCCATTCTGATAACGAAACGGATTACAGTTCAATTCACTGATGTTTGTTATATTAAAGGAAAAATCAATTGCGAAAAAAAAGGTGCAAGAAAAAAAATATATGACGATCCTGAAAAAAATGCCAACAATGCTTAAAATACACGTTAGAGCCATTCTGATAACGAAACGGATTACAGTTCAATTCACTGATTTTTGTTATATTAAAGGAAAAATCAATTGCGAGAAAAAAGGTGCAAGAAAAAAAAATATGACGATCCTGAAAAAATGCCAAATACACGTTAGAGCCATTCTGATAACGAAACGGATTACAGTTCAATTCACTGATTTTTGTTATATTAAAGGAAAAATCAATTGCGAGAAAAAAAGGTGCAAGAAAAAAAAATATGACGATCCTGAAAAAATGCCAAAAATGCTTAAAATACACGTTAGAGCCATTCTGATAACGAAACGGATTACAGTTCAATTCACTGATTTTTGTTATATTAAAGGAAAAATCAATTGCGAAAAAAAAGGTGCAAGAAAAAAAAAATATGACGATCCTGAAAAAATGCCAAAAATGCTTAAAATACACGTTAGAGCCATTCTGATAACGAAACGGATTACAGTTCAATTCACTGATTTTTGTTATATTAAAGGAAAAATCAATTGCGAAAAAAAGGTGCAAGAAAAAAAAATATGACGATCCTGAAAAAATGCCAAAAATGCTTAAAATACACGTTAGAGCCATTCTGATAACGAAACGGATTACAGTTCAATTCACTGATTTTTGTTATATTAAAGGAAAAATCAATTGCGAGAAAAAAGGTGCAAGAAAAAAAAATATGACGATCCTGAAAAAATGCCAAAAATGCTTAAAATACACGTTAGAGCCATTCTGATAACGAAACGGATTACAGTTCAATTCACTGATTTTTGTTATATTAAAGGAAAAATCAATTGCGAAAAAAAAGGTGCAAGAAAAAAAAATATGACGATCCTGAAAAAATGCCAAAAATGCTTAAAATACACGTTAGAGCCATTCTGATAACGAAACGGATTACAGTTCAATTCACTGATGTTTGTTATATTAAAGGAAAAATCAATTGCGAAAAAAAAGGTGCAAGAAAAAAAAAAAATGACGATCCTGAAAAAAGGCCAAAAATGATTAAAATACACGTTAGAGCCATTCTGATAACGAAACGGATTACAGTTCAATTCACTGATGTTTGTTATATTAAAGGAAAAATCAATTGCGAAAAAAAAGGTGCAAGAAAAAAAATATATGACGATCCTGAAAAAAATGCCAACAATGCTTAAAATACACGTTAGAGCCATTCTGATAACGAAACGGATTACAGTTCAATTCACTGATGTTTGTTATATTAAAGGAAAAATCAATTGCGAGAAAAAAGGTGCAAGAAAAAAAAATATGACGATCCTAAAAAAAATGCCAAAAATGCTTAAAATACACGTTAGAGCCATTCTGATAACGAAACGGATTACAGTTCAATTCACTGATTTTTGTTATATTAAAGGAAAAATCAATTGCGAGAAAAAAGGTGTAAGAAAAAAAAATGCCAAAAATGCTTAAAATACACGTTAGAGCCATTATGATAACGAAACGGATTACAGTTCAATTCACTGATTTTTGTTATATTAAAGGAAAAATCAATTGCGAGAAAAAAGGTGCAAGAAAAAAAATATGACGATCCTGAAAAAATGCCAAAAATG
>NW_028234421.1:9013336-9015836 GCF_977035675.1 Penaeus japonicus | reverse complement strand
CTGGGCTACGGAGAGAGCGCTATACGCCCTGAAGCGCGTGGCATAGTCGTCGATCTGCGTCTTGTAAAGTCCTCGTCCTGCTAATTTCTTTCTCCTCAGTTCAGATCTCTCATTTCCCCCTCATTGTGTATACCTCCGTCCACCGCGTCGTAATCTTACCTCCCCCAGTTTGGGGTTTTTGGTGCTAATGTTCGACCCCTCTTATCTCATCCTCTACGTACTCTACCTCTCGGGAGGATGTCCATCCACCTTCCAAGTTTCATGCGTGTGGGGTCCGCGGGGGGGGGGGGGAGGGGCGGGGGGAAGCGTCGGCACCGGCTGGCGGCGGGGGGTGTGCCCCCTACTAATTAGCAGTGGTTGGGCGCATTCTTCTAAGATGATCTATCATATAAATTACATATCCATCTCATTCATTTATCATTCATCATTTTTTCCTTATTCATCATTCTTTATTTTATTATATATATATCATCATCTATATCAAGATCATATATTCATATAATATAGCTTCAGTAGTATATTCATTTTCATATATTCATAATCAATTCCATATTATTCATTCATATTCTATCATATTTTCATTTCATACAATTTATATTTTATTCATTCAAAATTATCTATATTCATCATTATTTAATTATAATAATATATTATTTATTTTATCTCATTATATATATTTTCTATATTTCATTTTATATTTTATATATTTAATTATTTTTTAAATCCGCTTCCATTCTTTTGTAATTTTCCATATCATATCAATTCATATTCATTTATTCATTTTTAGTCCCCATTCCCCCCCCCCTTCTAAACCACCCCTACCAGAGGACCTCCTCCCTTCCCCCTCCTCCCTCCCCAACCACTGGTACCCATCCCTAGGATCCCTCTCTCTCCTCTTACAACTCCTCAAACCCACAGATCCCACACGTCGACGACCCCCCTTTCCCCCCTACTCTTCACGCCACCTTCACTCCCCTTTCCTCACTCCCCTCCCCTCCCCCTTCCCCATCCCACCCATCCCCGCGCTATTAACGCAATTTTTTATCCCTTCCTCCCCCCTCCTCGCTTCATATCAGTCGCTTAATCAGATTGTGTGGGGGAATGCCCGATTTCCACACAGCTTCAAGCACGCCGATTTCCATTTGAGGGGGTCGGGATGGGGGTGGAGAGGGGGGGAAGTTTGTGGGGGAGTGGGAGGGGAAGGGGGGTAGGTGGGGGGGCAAAGGGATGGAGTTTGGAGTTTTTTTTGGATTATGTTGTTTTTTTTTTTTTTTTTTTTTTGGGGGGGGGGGGAGGTGGAGGAGGGAGGGGCGATACTGTAGCCCAGGGGATTGGAAGTAGAGAAGGGGTGATGTTGATGGTGACGGCGGTGGTGTTGATGGTGATGGTGATGGCGTTATTGATGATGATACGATGGTTTGTTTTACGTTTGGTAATATAATGATCTGATGACGGTCTTAATAGTGTCCGCTTATTGTGGCTGTTTTTTAGTAGAGATGATGGTGATGACTTAGTAATGAACTGATAATGAGTGACGATTGATGATCCTCTCCTTCATCTCCTTCTTCCCCGGGATAACGACTCACATTCATCTGAGAGGAAGGGGGAGGGGAGGCGAAGGGATAATGAAAGATGAATTAAAAAAAAGTCTTCAAAGAGTGTTTTACTTTCCGCTAATTGCATCACATAACCGCTAAACTTTTTCCTAACACCTCTCTCTCTTCTCCTCTCTCTCTCTCTTTTTCTCACTCACATCCACTCACTCACCTCACTCAACCTTCACACATCACTCACCTTCTCACTCTCACTCAATCTTCCTGTATCACACTTACTGATTTTCATTTAATTTCTCTACTTCTGTTTCCAGCAAGGACGTCCCTCCGTTCTTCCTTTTCCTAACTCTTTCCCTCGACAAAGTAACTTCGAAAGTGGCTGTCTATCTCGTTGTTGGGAAGGAGACGGTAGAACCCCATACATACATACATACATACATACACGCATATACACATACACATACACACACACACGGATACACACACGCCATCCACGTTCCAACATCAAACACACACACACTCACTGGACACTCTAGCTAGCTAGAGAAGCCTCCACACTTTCCCATCCGAAACCGACGGAGAACACACGAACCAGGACAAGCTGATCGAACCAGGGAAGCGAAAACGAATGAACCGCAGAATAAAACGAGACCGGTAAGGCAAAAGGCTGGCTGACAGAACCACAAGACTGACAAAAGGGACCGGGGCTGGAATAACTATAAGAGAAACCTAGAGCCTGTACGACCGAATCACAGAGAACCTAATTGAACCCAACAGAACCCAACAGAGGATCCTCAAACTGAAACAGATCCGAGTCATGGAGAACCAATGGCTAAGGATAGAGAGAGCGAAGAGAAGAGAGATGAGAGAGAGAGAGAATAGAAGAGAGAGAGAGAGAGAGAGAGATGAGAGCGAGAGAGAGAGGAGAGAGAGAGGAGGAGAGAGGG
>NW_028234421.1:9004266-9009266 GCF_977035675.1 Penaeus japonicus | reverse complement strand
AGAGAGAGAGAGAGAGAGAGGGAGAGAGAGAGAGAGAGAGAATGAGATAGATAGAGAGATATTTTTTAAAAACGAAACGAAAAGAGGGAGAAGAAAAACAAGAACAACCGCAACAATAGCAAAAGAAACAGATGAATACACAAGCAAATCAAACGAAATATCCAGAATATATAAAATACAACAAAAATAACCAGAATAACTAGCAGAGTCTCTTCTTCCACTGTCCTCCATTTTGCTTGCATTTTCCTAATCCCTCCTTCCATTCCATACAATTTCAACTTCTCTTTTTTTCGTTTTTTTTACCTCATTACCTCTTTGTTTTTTCACCTTAATCAAAAAGAAAATAAAAGAAAAAGAAAATAAATAAATCTGGCATTTACCCCGAGGCAAATTCTCGTTCTTTCCAATAGGCACACCATACACCCACAACCCTCCTAAGCACCGAAGAAAAATTATGAAAGAAAAAGAAAAAAAAAATATATAAAACAAAATATCAGTGGAGGAAAAAAAGAGAAATTATCCTTTTCCGAACGTTGCCAAACTCTAAGGCCTTCCTCCCGCCACCGGATCATAAAAGTTTCAACCCGGCGAGATCAACGGCAATAAACCCCGAAATATTCACACCGGCGCAAAAAGTCCGCACGGGGAAACCCTCCGCAACGATATTCCGCAAGTCATACCCGGCTCGACGACCAACAAAAGCCGGACGGAGACGACAGGAAAATGCTTCTTGTTGAATTTTGATTCGGCTCCTGAAGACCTCAATACCCCGCTCTCGGGAGAGGCGAAGAGGAAGGAGGGGCAGAGGGGGAGAGGGGAGAGGGGCGAGGGGCAAGGAGGGGAAGGAGTGAGGGAAAAAAAGGGGGGGGAGGGAGGTGGGAGGGAGGAAGGGTGGAGGAGTATAGCAAGAGGAGGAAGAGAGGATAGGAGAGGGCAGAAGAAATAGCGGAGCTTAGGGCGAAGGGGGGGAGGGGAGGAGGAGGAGGAGGAGGAGGAGGAGAAAGAGCTGGGTAAGGAAGGAGGGGGCGGGGGGAGGGAGAGAAGAGTAATGGGTGGTTCGTGGCACTCCATGCAGGCACTCGGGGTCCTCGAGCTGCCTCCGGGGTGCCGTGCCCGCCTGGCCCTCTACCCGCCCGGTGCCAGCCTGAGACAAATGGCCGGGTAGACACTCACCGCTCTCGTAATGGCATTAAGTGGAACGCCTCCTCGCGCTGCCAGGTTACGAAACGCCCGCCCCGCTTTTTCTTCTTCTTCTTCCTCTTTTCCCTCTTCTCCGTTACTTCTGCGTTCGCAACCCCTTCCGGCCCTCGCCGACACGGAGCCTCACTTATCTTGTACCTTTATGCTTGCTAGATGCGCCTCTGTTTGGGACGGTATGCAACGCTATACACGCGCGCACGCAGGCATACAAACATGCATACACAAACATCCGCGACACAGACACATAAATACATACAAATATATGCGACTTACATGCACATGAACACACACACACACACACACACGTATATACAGATGCCTATAGATAAGCTGGTGTTCATGCACATCAGCGCCATCAACGCAATACCTAAATCCCTTTTATCATCCTCTGCTGTTGCAGTTAGTGATATCGGCACCAGATTCGTTCTCTAGGCCTGTCATTGTTACCATAAATCATCACAATAAAAAAGAAACGTCAATAATAGTCATTATTCAAGAGATATAACACGTACTATGCAACTAGAAATAAACAAAATATCATATCAAACTTAACTACAACACATACACACATACACATACAAAAAAACACAAGAAAATAAACACAATCTCACAAACATTTAGAAATAACTACTTGTCTTCAAAATCACAAAGCAAAGCAAATGCAGAGCATCAAGCAAGAGCCGAGGAAAAGCACCCCGGATTCCTACTCACACTTTCGCACGAGGGGAAAAAGGGAAAGAGAGAGAGAGAGGGGTGGGGGAGAGGGAGAGGGAGAGGGAGAGGGAGAGGGAGAGGGAGAGGGAGAGGGAGAGGGGGAAGGGGGGAAATTCTCGACTTCACACACCAGTAAATAGTGACATCCGTGCCGGCAAGCACAACCCGCAGAAAACACGTTCCGTAACGTAATTAGACCATCGTGATTATATGCGGAGAAAAGAGAGGGTACAGTAAACAAAAACAACAAAAAAGGAAGTAGTAATAAAAAAAGATAAAAGTTTAAGGAGGGAGGATGAGGAAAGAAAAGATGGAATATAATAAAAATCTTCACGAAAAGCACGTGAGATCTGGGGCGTGCTTGCCCGTGCTACTGTTTCGTCGTCTTCCAAAAAAACTTCTTTCATTTCAAGCAAGAGTGGGGGGTTGGGGGGAGGGGGGGGGTATAGGAAAGAGCTCACGAAATCTCGGAAACAATGAGGGTAAACAGCTACATGGTCAATACGAAGGAAATCGGTCTCTCTCTACCCCGCCCCCCCCCATCTCTCTCTCTCTCTCTCACTCTCTCTCCTTCTCTCTGTTTATGTATATGTATATGTATATGTATTTGTATATGTATGTATGTATGTATGTATGTATGTATATATGTATGTATGTATGTGTGTGTGTGTGTGTGTGTGTGTGTGTGTGTGTGTGTGTGTGTGTGTGTGTGTGTGTACATGTATATATATATATATATATATATATATATATATATATATATATATATATATATATATATATATATATATATATATATATATAATGTGTGTGTGTGTGTGAATGTATACATCATCTAGTATTTCACTTCATGCACAACCACAAAACTCAGTCTCTTTCCATCTACAGAAATTACTTGACTCCTGCAAGATCAGTCTTGATTTTTTCCCAAACAATTACCACTCTACCTCTGTCGTCAGATGCCGAGCTTGGGATAAAACGTCAATACCTTCCACATCTCATGTCTCGTCAGAATCAATGATGGAATGTCACCAGCCGCCTCCTCCGCCTCCTCCCTACTCATCACTATCATCACACAACGTCTCCGGCAGGACAAACTCATCATCACCCATCCAAAACGAATCAAAGCTACTGTGTCTCATCTCCTTCTCCCTTCCCTTCCCTTTCCTCTTCCCACTGGAGGAGGAACCCCCACCACTCCCTCCCTCCCTCCCTCCCTCCCTCTCTCTCTCTATCTCATTCTCTCTCTCTCTCTCCCTCTTTCCCTGCTCCCTCCCTTCTTCGTCCTCTCCCTCCCCTCTTTCCCCTCCCCTGGGTTCGAGACAGGAAGGAAGAGGGGGGAGGGGGGGGGGGTAAAATCACCCGGGTCGACGTTCCGGCTCAAAAAGTAGAAATTCAGCGTCGGTGAAGACCCAAAGCGAAGTTAAAATATTCACGTCTCATTAGCAGGAACACGATTTTTGTCCGGCCGTCCCCGGGAGCCACGGTGATGGGAGGGACGGAGAAAGGGTGGCGGGAGGGAGGGAGGGAGAGAGGGAGAGGAAGGGGGAGAAGGGAGAGAGATGAGGAGGAAGGGGGAGAAGGCGACACGACCAGAAAATGTGCGGCTTGATGCGTCCGTCCGAGGTTGGGGAGGAAAAGAGGAAGAGGAAGAGGAAGAGGAAGAAAAAAAAAAAGGCACCGATGGCAGAGGAGAAAATGGAGGAGGGGGAAGAGGAGGAAGAAATGGAGGAGGAGGAGGGGAAAGAAGGGAAAGAGGAGGAAGAGGAGGACGACGATGAAGAACCAATGACAGAGGAACCAATGGCAGAGGATAAGAAAGAGGTGCCGATGACAGACGAGAAAATAGAGGAGAAAGTAGAGAATAGGAGCAGGGTGGGAAGAGGAAGCGGAAGAAAAGGAGGAAGAAGGAGAAAAAAAGAAGAAAAAAAGCAGAAGAAGAGGAGGAGGAGAAAGAGGAGAAGGGGAAAGAGAAAAAAGTAGAAGACAAGGGGGGAGGGAGGAAGAGTAAAAGAAAGAAAAGAAGGAAGAGGAATAAAAGCTGAAGAGCAGAGTGAGAGTAGCAGAGTGAGTGACACTAACAGACGAGGGGAACAGCAGAGAAGGCAGGGCAAAGTAGGAAGTAGTTACGTTAAGGTGACTGTTCACAAACCAATAGGATACGTCAGCGAGAGGAGGATTTTAGGACAAAGGAAAAACACGAAGGTAGGGGTAAGGAAATCACAAGGTAAGTGGTGGGCAAAACAAAACAAAAGTGAAGGAAAAGATAACGGATAAGGGAAAAGGGATAAAGGATAAGGGCGCAGCGGATGGAGTAAGGATACGTTCAAGCTTCTTAGTTAATCACCCCTTCCCCCTCCCCCCACTCCCTCATAGGAAGAAAACCCTGGGAAGAACAGCCCTCCGAAGCAACCTAGTTCCTTCTTCTTCGGGGTTGCACGAGGTGTGTAGCGAAAAGACCAGTCTAAGGAAGAAAGAGGAGGAGGAGGAAGGAAAGGGTGAAGAGGTAGTGGAAGAGGAGGAAGGGGAAGGGGGAAGAGGAGGGGGAGGGGGAAGAGGAGGAGGAAGATGATGAGGAAAAGGAAGAGGAGGAAAAGGAGGAGGAGGAGGAAGAGAAGGAGGACAACGAAGAGAGAGAAGAGAAGAAAAGGAGGAGAAAAGAAAAAGGAAGAGGAGGAGGAAGAAAAATAAAAGGAAGAGGAGGAGGAAAAACAAGAGGAGGAGGAGAGAGAATCTCTGCCCCCCCCCCCCCTAACCCTGCAGCAACAGGGTGAAGGACGATAGAAGGGTGACAACAAACTAAACACTCGCAAGTGTAGAGTAGGATTAGGATTTACATGTCTGTGGGGAAGGAGGGGGAGAGAGAGAGGGAGAGAGAGAGAGGGAAAAGAAAGGAAAAGAAAAAGACAGAGTATGGGAGAGAGAGAGAGTGAGGTGAAAGGAAGGGAGAGAGAGAGAGAGAGAGAGAGAGAGAGAGAGAGAGAGAGAGAGAGAGAGAGAGAGAGAGAGAGAGAGAGAGAGAGAGAGAGAGAGAGAGAGACGGAGGAAGGGGGAAGGGGTACACAGAATACCCCTCCTCCACACAC
>NW_028234421.1:8979266-8984266 GCF_977035675.1 Penaeus japonicus | reverse complement strand
CAAACACACAGAAAGAGAAATAATGAGATATAGATAGATAGATAGAGAGAGGGGGGGAGGGGGAGGTAGAGGGAGGGAGAGACAGATAGATGGAAAGAGATATATATATAAAGAGAGAGCAAAATATAACCCAAAAGGCATTATTCAAGTTCTAATACACTAACAATTTCTAATTCTTTCATGACTATGACATAAAAACCATCACACATACCCGTCAAAACAACCCCATACCATTAACATAAAAAACAATAACACCAAATGCAACAAAAAAAGTCCAAAACCAGCAACAAAAATAACAAAAGCAACATATATAATAAGGCTACAATATCAATGATATGATAATGAAAATGTAAATGATAAAACTCAACACAATAACTACCATTTTCGCCATCAGGATCACTATAACCCCACCATCAATAGTTAACATACAACCATAACATCGTCGCATGCGAATCACATACTGCACGAGTAAACAAAAATAACATAACGAAAGCTATCAAAATCGAGGCCGCTCGACGTTATGCAATTGACATACAAAAGATTACGATGACTGCAATCACTGGGCTAGGCCTACGACCTCTAAAACCCAAATAAAATTATCTTAAAAATTAACCCATTATCAAATCATTTCCTATATCTTCACTACGAACACGGACAGTAGTGGTGTGATCATGGGGGGGGGGGGGGGGGGAGAGAGAGAGAGAGAGAGAGAGAGAGAGAGAGAGAGAGAGAGAGAGAGAGAGAGAGAGAGAGAGAGAGAGAGAGAGAGAGAGAGAGAGAGAGAGAGAGAGAGAGAGAGAGAGAGAGATCACACACCTCTTCACTCTTCTCAAAATCATAAGAGAGCGGAAAGAAAATCCTTAAGAAATATCTGAGATCGTATAACAATCGTTTGGTGGAATATTAACATTCAGGTATATATCTTTTTGTCTCCCCCCCTACCCTATGGGGACCCAGGGTACGCCAATGAACAGAGACGCCGTGATACAGAAGAATCATCATATCTGTGCATGATATCCTTAGTGAAGCTAGATCTCTCAAAGTTGAATCACTGCAACAATACAACCGATATAGAGGAAAATGAAGACAGGAACAATACCC
Organism: Penaeus japonicus; assembly: GCF_977035675.1. Classification (NCBI taxonomy): domain Eukaryota; kingdom Metazoa; phylum Arthropoda; class Malacostraca; order Decapoda; family Penaeidae; genus Penaeus; species Penaeus japonicus. The sequence goes on along the minus strand of NW_028234421.1, from coordinate 8,983,165 downwards.
TATATAAATATGTATCGTGATGTCAACCCTATACCCTCGCTTGCCAAATGAAATCAATTGCAATCACAGTTCAGCTGCGAAACCGCATCGACACGGAGGAAAACTAGGATCTGCGTCATCACTCTATGAACGTGACTGTTGAAAATAGTGAGGAATGGGAATCATCAGATATCATCAACATTTATACACACCCCTACTAACATTCATAATAAATATCATTAACATCCGTAACATACCCTTACGAACATTCATCTGGTCTACATACAAGCACGTCTTCACGACTAAATAACTGGAAAGGCCTAGTCGTAAATCATGCAAAACATATCTTCAAGAACTAATTCATTTCTCGGAGGATAAAAAGAGAAAAGAAGAAAAGAGAAAACAAGTAAATTAAAGATGAATGTGTCCGTTCTGATTTTAGACATGTTTACAAAAAAAAAAAAAAAAAAAAAAAAAAAAAAAAAAAAAAAAAATATATATATATATATATATATATATATATATATATATATATATATATATATATATATATATATATATATATATATACACACACATGTACCCTCGATGAAGGGGTCGCCATGCACAGCAAAGAAACCCATAATTACACAGACGTATAATCATAATTATCTCCATACGACCATGCAATTTCGCACAAATCGCACAAAGATAGCAACCTATATCTTAATTAAGCATAAAAATGGTTCAAGAGAATAAATCACAGTAATAACAATTATCAACAACAACAATAATAATGATTATGAAATATGAAGGCTAAATCAATATAATAAATGTAAATCATGAACTGTAATAAATAAATAAACAACTATATAATCCTAAACGTTAACAAAAGTAATCATAATAAAAAAAATGCTAACAATAATCAGTGTTAAGAACAATAAAAGGGCCAACAACAACAACAATAACAATACCAATCACACCAATCAGAACAACAACAGTATGAAGAAAAACAACAACACAACACCTACACTCCAACCCACCACCGCCACCGACCCATCCATCACAACCCCAGATCCAAAGCAAACCACAATCACGCTTGAAAACTACGCTACAATTTCGCCACAGTCAGTAATAATAATAATAATAATAATAATAATAATAATAATAATAATAACCCGTTCCGCGAGGCCGTAACGAGGTTGCAGGTTTTATTCATATCAAGGCCAGACTCCTCGCGGCAAAAGGTTCGTGTGATGAAGATGATGGTGGAGGAGAGTGTGGTGAGGGTGGTAGTGGTGAAAGGGGTGGAGGTGGTGTTGGTGTTGGGGGTGGAGGTGGAGGCGGTGGTGTTGGGGGTGTAAGTGGTGGTGGTGAAAGGGGGGGTGGAGGTGGTGTTGTTGGGGGTGGAGGGGGTGGTGAAAGGGATGGAGTTGGTGGGGTTGGAGGGGGTGAAGAAAGGGGTGGTAGTGGTGGAAGTGGTTGTGGTGGACGTGGTGGTGGTGGAAGTGGTGGTGGTGGGGTGGTGGAGATGAACGTTGAGATGGAGGTAGTGGTGTAGGAGGTGGTTGTGGTGAGGGTGTTAATGATGATGATGAACGTGTGGTTATTATGACGATAGCACCTATACTATTAATGAGGATAATATTCATAATAGCCATTACCATATCAAAAATAAGTAACTTTACGGCTATAATGATGGCTCTCATAATATCCAAGACAAATCGTCCCCAAAAAGTCAGATGATCTCATCACGAGAAAACATTAATTACTAAAACGTTGCCGCGTGATCAATTCCCTAATCCTCACTACAAACCGACAGGCATCACCACAAGGCCGTAGTAACTGCCGTGACATCACCCTGGCCACAATTAGCACACGAAAAAAATGACTTCCCTGAAAGTTATCTTAAGACTAAAACTCTTCACAATAAGATAAGCCATTCCCACAATACCATGAACATCGCCACAACAATACCAAAACCCCAACACTACACCAATGTAACCACTAGAACATGAAATCCCTGCAAGATATCACAATATAATTACAGTCGGTAAAAGTCACCACAGCAAACCGCACAGAAAGACCGAAAGATCAGGGTAACGTGGCCATAACTACAAAACTCTCATACCGTTATCCTCACAACTTCCCCCGCAGGTTCCCTACCGCAAATACACACTAGAAAGAAACCCAACGTGGCCAAACCTAACCTACCAACACCACACCCTGCACCATACAACTCTCCTCCCTTCCCCACAGCCATCACCAAAAGATTCACGTATTTCCTCTTCCTCCTTCTACTTTCCCCCACCCCTTGCCTTCTCCTTCCCTTTTACCCCACCCTTCCCTTCCGCTTCACCTCACCCTTACCTTCTCCTTCCCCTTCACCTCACCCCTTCCTTCTGCTTCCCCTTCCCCTTCCCTTCACCTTCCCATCATCACCACAACCAAACTATAAGAGGCTACAGCAGGCAGACAGTCGCAGCCTCGTTCGGATCGGGGGAAGAGGAAGAGGGAGAGGAAGAGGAAGAGGGGGAGGGGGGAAGGAAAAGGAGAGGGTGGGGGGAAGAAGGGAGAAGTGGGAGGTAGAGGAAGGGGGAAGAGGGGAAAGGGAGAAGAGGAAAGGGGGGGGGGGAGGAGAACCGGCGCATGAGAGGATCAACGGGAGAAACTCCGACCCACATTTACGCATAAGCCGACACTTAATTTAGACTTAGAAGGGCTTACTGACTCTCTATCAGGACTTTGTGCTCTGATTATGCCGTCGCGAACCCGGTGGTGCTGAGTATGGGGAGGGGGGGGGGAGGGGGTGAATGGGGGGTGGGGAGAGAAGGAGGTGAAAGGGGAAGAGGAGGGAAGGAGGTGAAAGGGGAGGAGGAGGGAAGGAGGTGAAAGGGGAGGAGGAGGGAAGGAGGTGAAAGGGGAGGAGGAGGGAAGGAGGTGAAAGGGGAGGAGGAGGGAAGGAGGTGAAAGGGGAGGAGGAGGGAAGGAGGTGAAAGGGGAGGAGGAGGGAAGGAGGTGAAAGGGGAGGAGGAGGGAAGGAGGTGAAAGGGGGTGGAGGGAAGAGAAAGACGACAAGGAGAAGAAGATGGTGAGGGGAAGGGGATGGTGTGGAAGGAAGAGGATGGGGAGGGAAAGTGGACGAAAGCGGAGGAGGAGGAGGAGGAGGAGAAGCAGGAAAAAAGAAGAGATAAACTAAATGAAGGAGGATACAATAAGGAATAAAGAGTGAAAGGACAGGGCAAAAAGGGGAGGAGAGGGATGAAGAATGAATGGTTAGTGGAGGCATAGAAGGAGGGCAGGGAGGGGCAAAGGAGGGAAGTAAGCTTTACGCGACACTCGTGCTGTGGCGGCGATAATGGGTTACGTATAGATAGATGACAGAGGCGATGATGTGACGACGACGATGACTTTGTGTCTACTTTATGTCGCAATTTTTTTGTACCTTTCTTCTTATCAATTTCATTTCATACAGATTTTCCTTGAAGTTTTATCACTATATTCCTAGCACCCTCTTACTCTCATTCTCTCTCTCTCTCTCTTTCTCTCTCCCTTTCTTCCTCTCTCCTCCTTCCTCCCTCTCTCCTTCACCCACTCCTCTCTTTCTCCCCCTTTCCGTCTTCCGACTTCCCTCCTCTCTTTCTCCCCCTTTCCGTCTTCCGACTTCCCTGCCCCCTCCCCTGCCCCTCCCCGGCGCGAGTCCACGCTGCCGGCATCCTCAACTCTCACCTCGATGGCCAAACATAAACAAAACTTCCTGATTTTAACGAGAGCTCCGAGAAATATTCACATTGCTGCCTGTCATTACCAGTGGCGCGGTGAATGCCGGGGAAATCAACAGGACACGCTCTATACACCGCCCCGGGCCCGTGTCCGCATGCAGGTGTCTACAGGTGTCCGTGTCCCACACACGGGGGGTTTATGCGACTGGGTTACCTTCT
>NW_028234421.1:8941766-8944266 GCF_977035675.1 Penaeus japonicus | reverse complement strand
CCAAAAATTGACAATTAATGATTAAAAAAACAACACTAATATTCGTTATAAAGTTATACTATTCTCTAATAATACTAATAGTAATAATAATAATGATAATAATAATAATAATAACAACAATAATAATAATAACAATAATAATAATGATAAGATAAAAATAATAATGCAAAAAATAAATAAATAATAATGACAATAATAATAATAAAGATGATAATAATAAGAATACTACTACTACGAATAATGATAACAATAAAACCAATATTAATACTAATAGTAGCAAAAATAATGCAAAAAATAATAACAATAATATTAATGATAATGATAATAATAATAATAATAATAATAATAATAATAATAATATAGATAAATGACAATAATAATAATAATAATGATAAATGATGATGATGATAATAATAATATAGTATTCCTGAAAATTAAGATGATGATAACCATGATAATAATAATAACAATAATACTCATGATCACTATCATTATGAAGTCAATAGCAACGCTAATAATTTCAATGATACTAATAACACCTATAATTAGCGTTGACGAGTACCAACAATCATAATTACAATTGATAACCGAATCAAAAATACTTCCAATATTATCAATAACAATAATGATAAAAGTAACAATTTTAGGACCGATTCTTATCTGTAATACTACTACCAATCATGTAATTAGTTATTACTGCTATTGTCATCAACATTATTATCACCATTATCAAATGTCTTACCCTTATTACGGTCATCTTCATTATTCTGTTTCACATTTTCACATTATCACCATTTCCATGATCGCTGTCATATATGCTAGAAAACTAGTTTTACTCTGGATAATCAAGAAAAAAAGTGATATAAAAAAAATGAGTCAAAATTAAAATAAAAATCATAATGAGAAAAATATATATGCAAGGTTCACATTAACTTAACTCAATTCATATTAACTTAAATCAATTCGACTAAAGCTTGCCAATCAAAAGTCGAATTATTTCCTTATTATCATTATTCTCAGTATAAACGTCACAATTACTCTTAGTCTAGGAAGGAGGAATATGACACGAAAATTAAGAAGGATAACGGCGGAAAAGAAAAAGAAATACAAATACAATATATAGTCGAAATAATGATGCTGATAACAACAACAATGATAACGGGTATAAATAATAATAATAATAATAATAATAATAATAATAATAATAATAATAACAATAATAATAATAATAATAACATTGGTAACATAATAATAATAATGGCAATAATGTGATAATGTGATAATGATCATAATAATATAATAATAATAATAATGACAATAATGAAAATAGCAACAACATAGTTATCATTATTACCAATAATGCTGATGATGATTGTAATAATAATAATAATAATAATAATAATAATAATAATAATAATGTTGATGATAACATCATTCTTGTTATTACCTGTAACAGTATTGATGTTAACAACAATAACTAAAACAATAACAATACCAAAAAAACACAGCAATAATAATGAAAAACTGCGATAGATGAAAAGGAGGGAAGGAAGGGATATACGGTAAAAGAAGAAAAAAAAATCCTCTGACCAGCCCGTAAACACAGGCAATTTCGACGGCAAACATCCAGTCATTATCTCTCGATTTCCGTCAAAATAAAAAATGAGGCCCGTGATCATAACATTACCGATGAAGGACTCCTTGAGATCCTTACGGAGGCCACTTAATCATTCCCTTTCTCTCTGCCTTCCCCCTCTCTCTTCCTTTTTTTTTGCCTCTTCCCCTCCTGCTTTGTCGCTCTCACTCTCTTCCACTCATCTTTTCTCTCCTTCTCTCTCTCTCTCTCTCTCTCTCTCTCTCTCTCTCTCTCTCTCTCTCTCTCTCTCTCTCTCTCTCTCTCTCTCTTTCTCCCCTCTCCCCACGTGAACTCGCAGATATAACTAAGTACTCATTATGCCAGCTGTGACTGGGTATCTTTTTTCGGTATCTTTTCTGTATCTCTTGTCGCTGCATCTTTGCCGCTTATGTGTGCCTCTCTCTTTTCCGTCTCCCTCTCTTACATATTTTTTCCTTCTTTTTGCTTATCCTTTCCTTCTTTATGCGTATCCCCCCCCCCCTTTTCAAGTTTCTCCCTCCTCATCAGCGCTTCCCTTTCTGAGCAACAGCTCCTCTCCCCTTTCCTCTCCCTAATTTCTCCTCCTCTCTCTATTTCCCCCTCATGTCCTCCCCCCTCTTACCTCCCCCCAAACGACCCTCTATCTCTCCTCTACCTCTACCTCCCCCCTCCATCCATCCCCATCCCCCTATAATTCATCCCATTCTACCCCTCCTCCCTCCTCCCTCCCCAACCACTGTACCCATCCCTCCTCTCCTCTTACCCTCCTCTATCCCACACCGACCCCTTCCCCCTGCTCTTCACCCCCTCCCCTACCCTTCCCCATCCCACCCATCCCCGCTATTAACGCATTTTTATCCCTTCCTCCTCGCTTCATATCAGTCG
>NW_028234421.1:8906766-8909266 GCF_977035675.1 Penaeus japonicus | reverse complement strand
TATATATATATATATATATATAATATATATTTATATATATATATATATATATATATATATATATATACGGATAAATATATATATAAAAATATAAATTCATATATATATATATATATATATATATATATATATATATATATATATATATATATATACATTAACATATATACACAAATAAATAAATAAATAAATATGTATATATATAGATACATATAGACACACACACACACACACACAAACACACACACACAGATCTATATAAATAGCGATACAGTTATCTCGCTAGATATAAAATAACCAAACAAAAGGAGAGAGGCTGACAACCACATAAAATAAATAATACTAAATCACTCCTTTCCCACCGTCCTCTTCCTCCGTTTCATCCCAACCTCCATTTTCTCCTTGTGTGTCGCCGCTGCACCAAACTGACCGCTCCCCCCTCCCCCTCCCTTCCCCCCTCCCCTTCTCTATCTGCTTTCCATCCTACTTTTCATCTCCTCCAAAAAGCTTCCTCCGCTCTCCACTCTCTGTGTCTGTGTCTCTGCCACTCTGCCGGTTTGCTGATCTGTCTGTCTGTCTGTCTGTCTTTTCCTTCCTCTAATTCCCTCCTCTGTCTATTTGTTTGTCTGTGTCTATTTCTGTCTCTCTCTTCTCTCTCTCTCTTCCTCCCTAACATCTCTGTTTGTCTGTCTTTCTGATTCACTCACTCTCTCTCTCTCTCTCATCTATCTCCCCCCTCTCTACCTACACAACAGCTTTATCTGTCTACATATTTCCTGAGTCTCTCTCTCTCTCTCTCTCTCTCTCTCTCTCTCTCTCTCTCTCTCTCTCTCTCTCTCTCTCTCTCTCATTCGAACCCATATCCCCTCGCATCCTATTCGCCCTCCTCGTCTCCTCGGCAACATCTCAATCCCCTTCTTCCGTAGCGCAACGCATCTCCAACCGCATTTCCGACATCTTCCTAAATTTCCCTCTACTGCTCTCCATCCCCCTTCCCATCCACCCCCCAACCCCACCCCCGCCAATATTGCATCACCCTCCCCTTACATCCATCTCCCTCCTCCTTCCTCTCTTGTTCCCCTCCCCCACTTCCATCTCCCTTCCTTCTTCTTCCTCCGCCCCCCCCCCTTTTTTTTTCCCCTCACCTCTCCTCACCTGAACCCCCGCCCTCCCCTCCCCCACTTCCATCTTCCTCTGCGCCCTCCCCCCTTTTTTTCCCCTTACCTCTCCTCACCTGAACCCCCACCCTCCCCTTCCCCCCTCCTCATCCCCCCTTTTTCCCCTCACATCTCCTCACCTGAACCCCCGCCCTCCCCTTCCCCCCTCCTCCTCCCCCCCGCGATAGCCGTTGGTCAGAGCCGGGGCACGCGAGTCCGCCGCCAACGGTCGCCCTCCGCAGCTCACAAACGAGCTATTATTACTAACGAGTCTGACCATTACCCGAGCGATCATAAGGCGCTTATCTTAAGCCGGTTCCTCCGCGCTCCTTAGAGCAGGAGGAGGTGGTGGAAGCGAAGGCGAAGAAGGTGGTGGAAGGGGAAGAAGTGGAGAAGAAGTGGAGAAGAATTAGAAGGAAGAAGAGGAGGAGAGGAAAAGGAATATCAGAAATATGAAGACGAAGAAAAAGAGGATGAGGGGGTGGAGAAAAAGGAAGGAGGGGGAGGAGTAAGAGAAGAAGCGAAACAGGAGGAAGGAGAGGAAAATACGCAAAATGAAGAGGAGGAGGAGGAGGAAGCTGAAGAAGAAAGGGGGAACTTGTGGAAAAAGGAAGTTGATAGAATAGGCAGAAGAATAGGAGGAGGAGAAGGAGGAAGAGGAGGAGGAGGAGAAGAAAAAGAAAGGGGAAGAAGGCCCGAGAACCCAAGACGGCGGCCGACTCGCAACCGAAATAGCAACTCGGGAACGAAAGGCGCATCATTAAAACAATGGCGGCGGATCGGATGAGATCTTGCTTTCTATGCTCCTTTTTGTACACACACACACACACACAAGAGAAGAAAGAAGGATAGGGAAAAAAGTTACTGGTATATCTATAAGAGGGGAATACTTAAGGTAATAACAATCACTAATGTCAGACTTGCTGGACCAATTTACCTTCTGGTCATCGACGTAATCATCTTTGGAAACGAAGTAAATCAACGGTCATCGGATTCCGCCTCCTCAGTAATCGGCATTACAGTAAAAAAAAAAATCAATAAAACATAGACGAAAAACGAAAAAAAAGATATATGAACAAAGTAGCAGCAAAGAACAATTGCATATACAATCACTCTTTGTCATGGAACAACAACGTCATAATATAATCATTAAAAACAACAATGAAACAACTGGAATGTAGGGTAAAGGGCAAACAAAAAATATACATAAACACTATAAACTATTATGAGTCTTGAAATCCCATTATAAGGCGAATCTCCATACTCATTAGAAAAGCTATAAAAAAACAGACAACTAAACATGGACAAATAGCAACAGAGTCTTCCAGCAATATTCAGTTTAA
>NW_028234421.1:8899266-8901766 GCF_977035675.1 Penaeus japonicus | reverse complement strand
GGAGAGGGAGATGGAAAGCGAAATAGAGAGATAGAGAGAGAGAGAGAATGAAGAGGGAAAACAGAGAGAAGGAACGTATTTAAATGAGCCTTAACCACCAAGCCTGCTGCCACCATCTGCAACATCGAAAATTTTTCTACTTTCTTCACGCCATCAGCAGATGATCTCCAGTCCTGTCTCCATCTCAACTTCCATCCCCCGCTCTACCATCGTCTTCACCCCCTCCTCCTCCACCAACAACTCAATTTCTAGCTCTAACTCCGCCTTCACCTCCTCCTCCATCTCCTCCTTCACTCCCATCTTCATCTTCGCCTCCACTTCCACCTCCCCTACAGTCTCTATCTACACCCCCGCTTCTACCACCTTCTCCGCCTCCATCACCACCACCTCCACCCCCTTAATTCGAGCGGCGACGACCACGACCACGGCATCTACCGCAGTTACCCCCCACCCCCACCCCCATCCACCCGATCCCGACAAAGTATCTTTCATCTCTCCAAAATGCGTAACAAAAACAGATACCGATTTCATCTGCAACAAAGACAGACAATTAAAAAAGAAGAAGATATATACGTCAAACAAGCACCCTGTCCTTGATCTTTTTGTTGCACGAGAGACATTTAATCAGGATAATGGGCCGGTCATCAAAGGCAGGCAAGGCGTGCAACACGTTCTCCCTTCGATAACTTATCTCGCTTATCAATCTCTTTCTTCCCTCCCCTCCCCCCACCTCCCCCTTCCTGCTCCCCCCCCCCTATCTGCCTCTCTCTCTACCAGGATACATCAATCTCCTTTCCATCAAGCATCATTCCTCTTTTTTTTTCTTTACTTATTCCCATCTTTTTGTTATTCTCATTCTCTTTCTCCCTCGGTCTCACTCAGACGGATCTCAATGGCACACAGGGTCATTACAAAGCGCAGTGCCAATGCGACTTACGCGAGGCTGGGCACTTAGCGGCCTTTCATTTTAATACAAGTGTAACAAGGGAATCATCGATCTATATTCAAGTGTGTAAGGTAGGCCTACATAGTCTTTGATCGAGGAGGAATGGGTGAGGGGGGGGGTTGAGGGGGGTGAGGGTGTGTAGAGGCGATGAGAGAGATTGAAAAAGAGAAGGAGAATGGGGGTAAGTGATTAGGGGAGGCGGAGAGAGGGGTAGAGGAGGGAGGGAGAGGGAGAGGGAGAGGGGGTGATCGAGAGAGGGAGGGAGGAAGGGAAGGAGAGAGAGTTAGAGAGAGAGAGAGAGAGAGAGAGAGAGAGAGAGAGAGAGAGAGAGAGAGAGAGAGAGAGAGAGAGAGAGAGAGAGAGAGAGAGAGAGAGAGAGAGAGAGAGAGAGAGAGAGAGAGAGAGGACAAATACCAGTATATGAAAATAACACACCCACCCACCCACCCACACAGACATTTGATTGTCGGCAAGCTGCTTTTACCTACCATCATGCAGAATAATATACATAATCAATGTGTATAACACGTAGCATAATCTCCCCCGCGACAGCATCTTCATTAGCAGCCCAAAATCCGTTGCGCACAGACAAACACATGAACAAAAACAAGCGACAAAAAACACACACAAAGGCAAACCAAAAGAAAAGGCGGAGGAATGTGAAGAAAATAAAAAAGGAGCGAGAAAGAGAGAGAGAGAGAGAGAGAGAGAGAGAGAAGCGACAACGATTAAGGGATGGCAATGCAAGGGAGGGGAGGGGTGGTGGGAGGAAGATGGAGGGAGGGAGGGAGGGAAGGAGGGACAGAAAAGGAAGAAAGAAAAAGAAAAAGAATTGGGGAAAAAACGGGTTATTTTTTCTATCTCTTTCTCGATCTTTATTTCTCCCCCTTCCCCCGCCGCCCCCTCCCTCCCTCTCCCAACCCTTCCCTCTCCTACCCATCCTCCACCATCTCTTCCCCCTCATTCCTACCCCTCCCCCTCCCCGATCCCCGACCATTCCCTCCCACTCCCCCTCTCTTACCTCCCCATCCCCTCCCCCCTTGCCACCCCTCCCGTCTCCTCTCGCCGCCCCCCTAGATTTTTTAAGTCATATCAAAGGACTTTCTACATCCCTTCTTCCTCCTGTCAACAAAGCGGTGGGAGTACCTGGATCGACCCGCTCCTACTTAAGACGCCATGGTCGCCAGCAGGTGATGGGTAATGGGAAAGCCGGGGGAAAGGGGCGGCCTCAACTACCGACAGAAAGACAGACAAACACACAGACAGACAGACACACATATAGACAGACAGATAGACAGACGACCGAATGAGAGATAAGGAGATATATTACGGGTGTTGTGATTGCCGATGTTCCTACGTCCGGCGATGGAGACATTATCCAAAGGTGTTGTGATTCCTGTGATTATGGCCAGGCATCGATGTTCCGTGGGGCGATGGGGAGATTGTGGGCGCCGTGATACCTGAAGTTATGCCCAGATATGGAAGTTTTCATGGGGGTGCGATTGAGATGTTGTGGGTGTTCGGATTTATGGTGTTATGTCCAGTTATTGATGT
>NW_028234421.1:8879266-8884266 GCF_977035675.1 Penaeus japonicus | reverse complement strand
AAAACAAAAAAAACAAGAGCAATGATAACAACAACAACGAAGAAAAGAAACAAGAGCAGGAAGCCAGGAAGGAGGACAAAAAAGAGTAAGAAAGAAAATGAAAGAGGAACTGACAAGTATATAACGAAGAGGAAGCCAGAGACAAAAAGGGAAAATCAAGGAAGCAAACATGTCCTCATGTCACCGATCTAATGTCAGGAGGAGGAGAGTGGGAGACGAGGGGAGGAGGAGGAGGAGGGGGAGAGGAGTGGAGGGTAGGAAGGAGGGAAGGAGGGAGGGAGGAATAGAGGGAGGGAAGAAGAGAAAGGAGGGAGAGAGAGACAGAAGGAGGGAAGAGAGAGAGAGATGAGGATATGGCGGAGAAGGGGAGGGAAGGAGAGAGATAAAGAAAGGAAAGAGAGAGATAAAGAAGAGGAGGAGAAGGGGGAAAATAAAGGGAATGAGAGAGAAGGGCAGAGAATAGAAGGAGAGAAGAACACCCTCAGTGACAGACACAAGGGTAGGGGGAAGAGTAAAGAAGAAAGAGGGTTTAAGTAAAGGGAGTGGGAAGATAGGAGAAGAATGCGGGGGAAAGAGGGGACAAGAGGCTAAAAATAACAAATGGTCTTTCCCAACTCTTAATCTTTCTCTCAATCGCAATAACGCTTGTTTGATCGGATGCTAGGGAAGGGCGGGAGAGAGCAGGGGAGTGCGATGGGGTGGGGGGAGGAGGAGGGACAGAGGGAGAGTAAATGAGTGAGTGAGTGAGTGATTGAGAGAGAGAGAGAGAGAGAGAGAGAGAGAGAGAGAGAGAGAGAGAGAGAGAGAGAGAGAGAGAGAGAGAGAGAGAGAGAGAGAGAGAGAGAGAGAGAGAGAGAGAGAGAGAGAGAGAGAGAGAGAGAGAGAGAGAGGGAGAAGGAGGGAGGGAGGGAGGGAGGGAGGGAGGGAGGGAGAGAGAGAGAATGGGAGATAACTAAACTTCTATTATTTCTGCTACTACCATCCCTATTGTAGTAACATACTGATGGTAATGATGATGACTGTACTATTACTACTGTTACTATTACTTCTAACAATAATAACAATAATAACGACAAAAATCATAGCAATAATAATAATAATCAATATTGATACAAATACATAAACCAGTAATTAATCAATATACAAATATATAAATATTGAGTATGACGCTTTTATAGTAAACATAACAACAGAAAAAAAAGAAAGAAAAAAAGATCGCTGCAACAGGCAATCTTAAACGCTGGCGACATTCAAGAAGAAAAGTTATGCGGGCAAGACGGCAGTGCATGGCGTCATGTTGCCTGCATGGTAGAGGCTTTTAACTGCCTCGGAGGACACATGCGTAAACCGGTCGTGAAGGAGGCGAAGCGACACATGAGCTCCGGCGCTGCCTTTGCGCCCTATCGCTCCGACCAAGGAAAAAGGGGATGCCGCTGCACTAGGAGGAACATCTCGTAGACATACGTTCACGCAAGAACATGCCGCGCGAACACGTAAACACACATACAGGCATTATATATCATACATTTATATACATGCAAACATACATATATATGCATACATACAATAATGCATATATAAATGCATATATACAATAATGCATAATACACATACACATACATACGCTTACACACGCTTACACACACACACACATACACACATGGACATGGAGAGAGCGAGAGCGAGAGAGAGATAGATAGATAGATAGAGAGAGAGAGAGAGAGAGAGAGAGAGAGAGAGAGAGAGAGAGAGAGAGAGAGAGAATCAAGAATAAAAATAAATCATATTCCCATACAAATAGTAGTAATATATCATCAAATAAAGATGTTGAAGAAAAAAGACAAACAAGAAAAAATAAATAATAAAAACAAATAATAAAAAGATAAAACAATAGAGAGAGAGAGAGAGAGAGAGAGAGAGAGAGAGAGAGAGAGAGAGAGAGAGAGAGAGAGAGAGAGAGAGAGAGAGAGAGAGAACACAAACACCCTGAACTTCACAACGAAACCCAAAATCAATCCCCGAAACCAGCCTATAACAAGTGAGAAAATCGGAGATAAGGAGGCACTAACTGGCCCTAAAAGGCACATACTGGCACCGCGACTCCCGAACGCATCCTTCCTTACCTGTAGCTCGTAGGATCGCTTCTCACACTTCAGGACACGCGCTTCACACTCCAACTCTTACCTGAGGAGAAAGAGAGAGAAAACGGTTCGGTTATTGATGGCGCTTGATGGTTTGCATAAGGCAGTTGCTTTCGTGACGCTGGCAAAAGCAAGAGTGTCGATATACATTAAAGGGAATAATTATTTGATCATGAGAATGGTGGTGTAACTGCTGTCGTGAAATGGTTTATACTGGTTGGGTAGCATATATATATATATATATATATATATATATATATATATATATATATATATATATATATATATATGTATGTATGTATGTGTATGTGTGTGTGTGTTTGTGTACATATGTATGCATGTATGTACATGTATGTATATGTATGTATGTATGTATGTATGTATACACACACACACACACACACACACACACACACACACACACACACACACACACACACACACACACACACACACATCATCACTCCCCATTCCTCTCCTCCCCCCCACCCCCTCACCCCCCACTTACTAAATCCCCAGTTCCGACGAGAAATACACAGTTTAATGTGATAATACTGCGAAATCGAGGCATCACACCGAACTTTTCCCGGTGATGTAGAGAGCGTGAACAACATTTTTTTTCTCTTTTTTTTCACTACGCTTGAAAGTGTTTAATGATTTTTTTATCCTTTTTTCTGGGGAAGGGGGGTAGTAAGTTAATGGTTTATGGCGTTAAAATGATGAGGAAGACGTTACAGTTAAGTGACTTTATGGTTAATATACTTTAAACAATTGATGAAAACGATGATGATGAAAATCCCAACATTAAAAACTGTATTCATAACAATAAAAAATGAAATATCATCAGCCACATACAAAAAGCATGAAATAATGAATTAATCTTTTCCTCTTACGCAAACATACACACACAAAAGTGATAGAAAGCTTTTAATGTTGCAGTTAAAATGGTTTATAATGGAGCAATTCAAAAAATGGCATTTAATACAGTTAATATAGTTATCATAATGAGAATATTGATAATAATAATTAAAATAATCCTAATCATAATAAAATCAATAATAATAGCAATGGTGAGAAACACGCAATTATCATAATATCAATAATAATAACGATATAATAATAATGATAATACTTCTAAGAACTAATAATAATATATCAATGCAATAACAATAATACAAAATAACACTTAAAATATCAATAATAGTAATGATAATATCAATATAGTATTTCTTTAAGCAGTAGCAGTAATAGTAACTGTAATAATAATAATAGTATTAATAATGATAATAATAATAATAATAATGATAATAATAACAACAATAATGATGATGATGATAACAACAACAACAACAACAACAATAATAACAATAACATTAAAAAACATTAACAACAAAACATCGAAACAGTGAGTGACGGTCATAAAACTCTAAGGGCAACACTCCTCGTTTCACAAAAGACAATAAGTGATCAGCTCAAACTTCGACACCCACACGGATTCGAACAAAATACTAAACGCAAATATGCAAGTAAATATAACACCGCCTTTTACATAATACCAATGCTTTATCCATTAATATGCTTTGCTATTAAGTTTTATTTATAATTTATTATTTATTATTTACTATTTACCCATTAATATGCTCTGCTATTAAGTACACAAAATCAAACGGTATGGGTTTTTCCCCCATTCAAAGATTTAAATACATAATCCTCATAATTGCTGAATAACATGTAGTTTTATAGCCTGTTACCATGGCGTCTTAAAATAATACAAACGATTAATGATATAAATAAAAATTATTGTATCTCTACTCATGTAAATGATCATAATAACAACAGTGTAATATAATAGGAATAATGAGAACAAAAATAACATGAAATATGATACAAAGAAATAACGACACTGTTAGTAATACTGTAGTAATGGTTAGGAAAATATATAAATCGTCCAATACAAATAAATTCAATAATATTCTCAACAGTGTTAATGATATTGATGATAATAAAAAACAATCACAGTAATAACAATACAACTAAATAATATCAATAATAATAATAAACACTATAAAATTATAATAACTATAATAACATTTTTTAAAAGAATAAAAACAATAATAATGACATAAATAAATTGATACAATAAAAATAACAGTAATAATTGTAGTAGTACAAAACCTACCATCACTATTACTAAAGAGAAGAATCATAATGACAATGATGAAAACCAAAATAATGGTCGCATCATTAGAATATCCCGAAGACATAAAACTCCAATAACGATAATAGTAACGATCAAAATACTGATCAAATAATGGAAAAAATTATATTGATGATGATGACGGTGATAATGATAATGATGATATGGTGGTGGTGATGATGATGACGGTGATGATGAGCGGCGATATCAGAAGCATAAAAGAATCATAACAGTGACAACAATATCAAAGAACAATGATTTCGCACATTACATACAAAACAAGCAGGTTTTTTTTATGCCATCTTTTGAAGCTATGAAAAATCCGCGACCAAGATTTATAACAGGAGCTGTTTACTATCTTTTATGCCATTTAAAAAATACCTATAAGAATAATAATTTCTGCAAATAATCACAATATAAATCAAAAGCATGACAATAATGACTAAACAATTATCACTATTATAAATTACAACAGTAATAAAAACATGACGCTGTAGTAGTAGTAGTAGTAGTAGTAGTGGTAATAGTCGTAGTAATTTTATTTTCAACACTAGTAATGGAGGTGATAAGGGTAGCAGTAGTGGTATTGGCATTATATCATTATAGTTACCATCATTATTAGCTGTAGTGGTAGGGGGTGGTAGTAGAATACCCCTAAAAGG
>NW_028234421.1:8834266-8836766 GCF_977035675.1 Penaeus japonicus | reverse complement strand
GAGAAATAAATGAGAGTTAGCGAATACGATAGAAAAAAGGGAGACAAGAACAGGGAGGAGGGACAGATAGAAAGAGAGATTGTGAGATATGGATAGAAAGAGGGGAAAAAAAGAGAACGAACGCACATTCAAATACCTCCCCTACAAAGCGCCCACCCACCTCAGCCCCTGCACTTGCCCCCCTTGCCCCCTGCACCCCCACCCGCCCTCCCGCCTCTTTTACAGGCACTGTCCGTTGTTTCCAGGAGATGATGGGTTTTCACACCTAGTTAGCTCTACAATATCCCGGTCCTTTGAAGCCGTGGTGGCCATTACCGGCTTGGCCGTAGGCGCGAGGTTAACCACACCTTCCACCCCTGCCACGCTTGGCCCTCTCTCTCATTCTCTCTTTCGCTCTTTCTCATTCTCTCTTTCGCTCTTTCTCATTCTCTCTTTCGCTCTACCATTCTGTCTGTCTGTCTGTCTGTCTGTCTGTCTGTCTGTCTGTCTGTCTGTCTCTCTCTCTCTCTCTTTCTCACTCTATCTATTTACCGCTCTCTAACTCTATCTATCTCTCTTCTCTACTACGTCCTCTCTCTCTCTCTCTTATTCTCTTTTTTTTCTGTCACATTTTTTCCCTCTCCCTCTCTCTCTCTCTCTCTCTTCCCTCTGTTATCCCGGTGGCACTGGCCGGCTGGTTGCTGCCTGAACCCCTCTCGGATGCTCTTCCGGGCACTTCCACCGCATGCTGTCGGCACTCCCTCGTCCCTTGATGCTGATGGCTGTCCGAACTCGGGATTTTTACTTCATTTCTTTTTATTTCCCCTTTTTTTTTGTCGGTGTAATTTTTCACTTTCTGCTTTTGCCCCCCCCCCCTCCCTACCTCTTCCCCACGCCCTCTCTTCTTTATTCTCTCTCTGGCAAATCGCTTGTCATGGGCGTTGTCATCTGCCTTCTTGTGCTGCTTTGGAGAGAGGTACGTAGTGCCACCACATGCCCCATATGCTATGGCTTGTATCATCTATCGACATTACACCCACCCCCTCCCTCCCTAAACCATTATCCCTCCCCCCAATGCCACCCCTCCCACCCTATCCCCATTCCTTCTCGAAAATTCCACACCGAGCATCCCCCATTAGCCTTCTCGAGTCCTTGTGGCACCGCGACATAATATGACATGATATTTTGTATTACGGAGCGCTACCTGGAGTGTGGCACTGCTCATGAGAGGGAGTCTCTTGTGGATTTCTCTTTGTTTCGTGGGACAATCGGCGAACAAATTACAACTGCTCTTCATCATTAGATATGATACAATAATGCAGATGCAAACACACATTCATATGCACATGCACATACACACGCACATACCTATGCATACATACTCTCTCTTAAACACATACACATACTTGCACACACACACACACACACACACACACACACACACACACACACACACACACACACACACGCACACACTACCCAAATGCAAGAGAAAAAGGGGAAAATAAAGAAATGCTCCACCATTCCCGAAGATCAAACGGCCCTCCCCCCTCAGCATCAGCCATAATTTCGGCGTTGTCCTCCGCATTCAGTAGCATTTCAGCGCGCCGGATAAGCTACTCTCTCCCCCCCGCAAGACAATGTCGCAACTAAAGGGCCGCCGCGTGCAATAGGTACAAAGGTAAGCAGCAGCAACACCAGCAGCAGCGGCAGCAGCAGCAGCCACACCATCTGTACCCAAAGTAGGGGTCGATTTTCAACCCCCACCTACCCGCCCCTACAACCTCCCCCCTCCCCCCCCTCCTCTCTCTCTCGCCCCTCGCCCCGTGCCCCTTGCCCCTTGCCTGGGAGCCCCGTGCCCACCCCTAACCCCACCTTCTTCTTCCAGCCCACCCCGCTAAGGTGGACGCTGTAGTTGACAATTCGATCAATAGATGGCGCTGGTCGTCATTTTTTCGAGCCCATGGTGCAGACTGCAGAGGGCCGCGCGTGAGGGAAGGTAGGTGACAAATCATTTTTTTCTCGCTCCACACGCTCCTCTCTCCCTTAGAGTCGCCTTTTATCGCTATCGCCGAATCGCAGGGACGCGCAGGTACTTACAGGGAATGAAATGAAACCCCGCAAATACACCCTGCCACGACCCCGTCCCCTAAAACGACGGCAGTTCCTCGGGGAAGAGCGAAAGAATGAGAAGGTCGTGAGAGAGAGAGAGGAAGAGCGACAGACACAGGGAGAGAAAGAAAGTTCCTCTTCGGAGCCGATAAACCACGTCTTCACCGCGCCCTCTCTCCCACCTAGCCATTTCCTCGCCTCAAGCACATCTACTAAAATACCAGAATGTCATCGCCATGCCCTTGCAACGTGCATGGCGTGAAAAAAAGCTTCCTTCGCGTATGCCAATGCCCCGCGCGACATGACAACACCCCCGGACCGTGCGCGCGATAAATCTGAAATCCGCAAAATCGCCGTTCTCCTTTTCGTTCGCTAATGCTCCCGATCCTCGTAATGTTCTTCGATTTCC
>NW_028234421.1:8821766-8829266 GCF_977035675.1 Penaeus japonicus | reverse complement strand
CCATTACCAATAAGAATGTGTTACACGCTATACTTTAGTTCCCACAACCATTTTTTTCTTCTTCTTCTTGGCCCTTTCATACTCCAGGAAATTAATGTGCCTGGATTCTGGTTCCACGGACTTGTTGGTCTTTGTATGCAAATACAGGACATGCAGTCAAAACGACCAACCGCATTCTTCTTCTGAGCACCCGCGACGTCCTCAGAAATGCCGAGGTCCTTAAATCTGACCGCCACCCTCTGATACCTCTGTGCTGTACCCTTAAATCCCAGGATCTTCAATATGTCCTTTAGTCAGTGTCAAGAAGTAGGAGTAAATCTTTGATCAGTTGGATCTATCGATCGACTCCGCTACTCCCCAAAGAGCACTGAAATTCCTTCCATGGGAGACTCTTGCTTGCTGCTCAGGAGTGCCTTGTGAGCGTACTAAAAAGCAAATCCTATTCGGGGTGGGGTAGGGGGAGGGTGAGGGCGTAGAGGTAACGTGCGGGAGAAAGGTCTCGGACGGATACATCGAGTCTTGTCTGTAAACTTAGAGGTAAGGTTGACAATCGCTTCGTTGTAGACAATAATTTTCACTTGGATAACTGTAAAAGAACAACGTTCCATGCTACAACTAGCCTCAGCTCCACGCGAAATAATGAGCTTTTGTAGGAGCGTAATGACTATTTAGGTCTAAATGGACTGAATACGCCACGTACATTTCCCTAACATACTTTTTAACTGCAGCCGATGTCAGGGTATTGGCCGCAGATTTTCCCAGGAATTATAGAATAAATCTGCCTATTGCTGAAGCTTCACCGATACTCGCCGAGGGAAACAAAACAAAGGGTGAATCTAACAACTGAGTAGCCAAGAGATTTTTGAAATATCGGGTTACATGCATGCAGTCGACAGCTGTCTGGGGCAGTATTACTGTTCCCTCGAGTTGGAGGAGTCTTGCACCCTCATTTTGGAAAGAGCAGTACTGTTCATGAGTAGTGCCTTGCCCAAGTGTTATGTGTATAGCAGAATGGTCTACGACTGAAAGTAATTTCAATAAGGATGACTAAATTCTACGTATTTCCCAGGCACCAAGTTTAAAATATATTGGGGGTACGCCTGGTTTCCTCTGCATATGGCTCATGGTGTGAGATATGTGAGTTCCTGTAGAAAGTCTTCAAGCACGTGCATGGGCGACATAAAGTAGTATTTGTGGAAATTCAATTGCCGATGGTCAGTGCCTTCTTAAAAATCCAAGACAAATTCAGGCGAAAAAGAAAGCTCTCTTGATCAGACTCTAATGCTTTTGGAGGCATTTTAGAATGCTTCCGGCGAGAACCCTTCCAGTCTAAGAAACCGCAAACACCTTAAAAAAAAGGATATCCACAGGAACGGCATCGGATGAACGGTAACGTCTCAGACCACGTGCCATCCACCATGTGCCAGATATCCTGTGCCATCCACCATCCGCCTTCGGCTGAAGCGTGAGGGAATCTCTGAGCAGATCAGACACGAGTGCCTCCGGTCTTGCTGCGAGACGGTGCGACCTGGACGCTTAATGACAACTCGATGAGACAGCTTAATGCCTATGGTATCAAATCTCGACACGGCATCACGGGGGATTAAATGAGTGATTAGTGTCACACCGGAGATAACGATGAGAAACTGATATATGGCTTTGTTACCTGCCCCGTAAGGGAACGCTATCTGGGGCTATAGGGGGATTGGGCCCATTTCCCCAACACTGATCTTGTCCGGACCATTTCGGAAAGAGAGAATCGAGGGGTGTCTGGGGGGTAAGTATGCTGAATAATAATAATGATAATAATAATAATAATTGATGATGAAAATAATAATACCAATAATGATAATATCAATAATGATAACATAAACAATAATAATAATATTAATTGACAATGGCGAGAGCTAAGAATCAGTAAGGCATGGGTGTAAGGCCGTGAGATTTCACGGTAAGTTTTACAAGAGTTCGCGTAACTGTATTCAACAAAAGAAAAAAAAAAAACTTCAAAATTTGTCAGTACATTTGCTACACCATTAGTTAATTCCTATCACCATAGGGTCTTATACAAATTACATGAAAACCTCATTAAAATATATTCTTAAGTGGATTCACTGGGAGAGAAGGCTCTTATGACGTCCCTCTCATGAAAAAGTCAAAGACACAACTGGTCCAAAGAGACTTTCGTTCTAGGAAACACTCGCAGGGCTTGCTATCAATGGCTGATTCATAGATACCATATATATATATATATATATATATATATATATATATATATATATATATATATATATATACACACACACACACACACACACATATATATATATATATATATATATATATATATATATATATATATATACACACACACACACACACACACACACACACATATATATATATATATAACCTAAAATGAAGTTTTTGCAGATAAAACATTATCCATCCTATAATTGCCGCTCATCACCGACGACAAATTATACATCAAATCAGTCCATGAATCACGAATAATAATAATAAAAAAACGAAAAAATAAAAATAAAAAATAAATCCGCCGAAAAAAAAATCGATCTCTCTCCCATCTTCACGCAAACGAAACAGCCTTCAATACCAAGCGGCTCCTCGTCATCCTCGTCTTGCCTCTTTGAAGACACGCACTTAAACGACTTGCTTGCTTATCAGTACCTTCCCTTCAACCTCCAAGGAACGTCTAAATCCCCTCCTCTCCCCCCAAAAAATGGGGGGAGGGGAACCTTCCCTTCAACCTCCAAGGAACGTCTAAATCCCCCTACCCCGCCCCCCCAAAAAAAAGGGGGGTGGAAGGGGTATCGTAAGCAACGCGGACACTAATGAATCATTTACCGGAGCAGCCACAGCCGATCTCAAAGCAAGGCACCCGCTTAATAATGTTGTTCCCTCTGTCACTCAACGGCGAGCGTGCCTGCCTGTCACCCGCATCAAGTTCGCCCCTCGCCCTCACTCTGCACCGTAAATCACCGCCGACGACCGTAATGTCTTATTTTAAATCCTCGCATCCAGCGAATAAATCTTGGACCGCGCGCTATAAAACTTCTCTGCTTCTCCGCCACTCCATATATATTATGGCTCTGGACCTTGGAAACGAATTGAGATTATATACATTGCATATAGATAAATAAATAAATATATATATATATATATATATATATATATATATATATATATATATAATTACATTTTTGTGGGGGGTTAATGGTAACGAAATCGTAAAGTACAGGAAACTGAAGAATATATATAATAAAATATACCAGGAAACGGCAAAACTGAATGCCTGATCCCCTGGCTAGATGTGTCATTTCAATCAGTGTTTCAGCACTTTCCTCATTTCTCAGCAGTCCCTCCTTTATTTCATTTCCCATTTTCTTCAATCCCCCCCACCCCCTCAAAAGAGTTGAAGCCCAACCAAAATACTTACAAAAGCACAGAAAGGGAAAGCCAACCGCAAGCGAGACTCAGTAACAAACATCAACAGTTGCGCTTTACACACCAAGCACAAACCCTTCACGCCTACGAGTCAGCCCCCTTAGGCCTAGCTCGCCCGCACTTCACGCCCACAAAGCCCCTCGTGAGTGCTGACTCCCCACCCCCCGAGGCCTAACACACCGCCCCCCCCCTCCCCCTCTTTGGATGAAGCCCTGACTGTGTGCGTGGGAATTACATATGGGCGGGGAGCGAGGAGCGAGAGTCCCCTCGGTCCTTCAGCGGAGTGCCTAACGTGGCACGACTGTCTCTATTAGTCCCTCTTGAACACGTCGAGTTCTCACCTCGGACGACTCTCTTCTCTGTGTCTTCTTCCTCTCCCTTCCACTCTCTCTTTCGCCTTCCTTCTCCCTTTCACCCTCCCTCACACTTTCCCTCTCCTCATCTCGTCGCTTCCCTCCTTCTCCCTATCGACTTCTCCCACCCTCCCTCTCCATACCGACTCTCCCCTCCCTCCCTTCCTCTCCCTATGGACTCTCCCCTCCCCAACAACCTCTCCCTCCAACCTTGGCTCCCCTTTCGAGTCTTCCTCGCGGGAGAGAAAAGTCCGCGCGACAGCCACACCTACGTCGCCGAAGCCCTTCCACGGTGTAGCTCCAACACCCATAAAACAAAGGGGTGTAAGTGCCATACGGGGGAGGACCGGAGAGCGCGCGGGTTACGCCCCGGCGATGGGTGACAATTCTTTGCACTTAAAACCGAACTTGAGCGGTGGCGGCATCAGCTGACTCCGGGGAAACTTCGTCTGAATTTCCTTCCAAGATATATATATATATACATATCCACAGCGACGTATGGTAACTGCCTACCACGGGCCACCTTAATCAATGGGAAAAGAAAACAATAGCACTTAACCACCTGAAGCAACACTCAGAAAGGCATCTGTAATAACCAAATAAGAGATGACACGAAGCACGGATGATAACACTGCCAAGGACAAGAAATCGGGAAAGGAGAGGGAGCGAGCGTCACGGCGGATCCGAGAGAGTGGACGAAAACATGTGTAATAACGCCGTAGACTTTATCCCCCGCGCGCTGCCTTTAAAGGAGGGGAAAAGGAAATTGGTTTCGGGTTCCCGGTGATTCCAAGTATTAAGACAAACACGCGCGCGCCACGTCGATTTCGGCAGAGGCCGCCTTTTATTTCCTCGCCCCACTGTCCACGGAACGACAATCGCTTCTTCTCCTCCTTTTTCTTCAAAACCCGAGTCCTCTCTCTCGAAAAAAAAGACAATAAAAATAATGAAAAAAAAAAAAAAAAAAAATCACAGCCAACGCCCCGATACGAACGGCGCTGAAAAGGGACGAAGGGCCGGGGATGCGGCGGTCGCGGCGTGTGCAAACACAAGATGAAATGAGAAGGGAGGAAGCGGGAGGAACAGTGTGAGGAAGAGAGGAAGGTGAGGGGACGGGCGGTGGGAGGGAGGGAAGAAGGGGGCGAGGGGGCGAGGGGGTAGGGGGACAGTGCAAAGGAAGAGGAAGGGAAAGGGGGTCAATAACAATGATGATGACATTCGTTCCCTTTTGTTTCCCTCACCCCCCCCACCCCCACCCTCCCATATCCCCTCTCGTCCAGTCCGTCTGACACCGGAGCCCTTGTGCCTCTACAGGTGTGTCCAGAGTGAGTGTTACCTCCGGGCTGCTGCCATCGCCTCCCTCCTTCCCTCACGCCCTAACGAGGACACCAATTCTGACATCTGGGACCAAACAAGCGGCTCGATAGCACCGGTGGTTCGATAATGATAACGAGGCACGACGAAGTTTACACCGTTTTGCACAAATGCGAAACGACAGCCGGGCGACACTGGCGGGAGATAACGAGCGATAACGGCTGTGGGTAATGATGCTAATTGCCTGTCGAACAGTTCGCAATGTATCCACAAGATGGCTACTACTTTTTTTTCTTTCTCTCTTTTTTTTAATCATCGTCGATTTCGCTGGAGTTCGAATAATTGGAGAATCAATGCCTCGATAAGTTTTGTAGCCGGTTGAATTTACGACTTATCTAATACACATGAGTTTACACTTAGGTTTTAGTTAGCTCAGAGATAAGTCTTTGTAGAAAAACTTGTATGGACATACAAAACACTTTTTTAGGCTAAAGAACTATAATTGAGAACAAAACACGACACGACTTATCACTACCACACAACCACCATCTCCACCACCAACCCACCTCACCACTATCACCATCAATCACCAACCACAATTCACCACCACCACCCACCACTAACCACGACCAACCATCACTATCAAGACCAACAAACCCACCACCACCACCCACCACTAACCATCACGACCAACCATCACTACCAAGACCAACAAACCCACCACGACCACCCACCACAATTACCACGACCACCGCCACCACCGGCCGCCGTTCGTCAGCGCATCTCGCGACCGCTTCCCTTTTGACACGAAACCCGAGCACAGCTGTTTATTTCTTCCACGAAGCACGAGGCGAAACGAAATTTTACCGTCCAGCAGAGCGGATGATGCAGTGTATTTGCATGAGCTGCTATATCTCTCCTCCTTATCCACAATTACATAAACCACGCCTTTATTGCCTGTTACGTCTCTGCCTGTTTGTCTGTTTTATCCTGGGTTTTCAATTGGCATTTCTCTTTCTTCGTTTTCATTTCTCCTGAGATCTCATTATTGGTTATTTTCCCTACCTTCCTTAGTTATTCTGTGTTTCCTACTGCGATCGCTTAGCGCATGCTAGGATAAGACGTTTCATCTTTTCATCTTTCATCTTCTTTCGAATTTATATTCCAAAACACAACCACACACATACACATACACATACATACACACACACACACACACACACACACACACACACACACAAAAAAAAAAAAAAAAAAAAAAAAAAAAACACCCCACACACAAAAAAAAAAAAAAAAAAAAAAAAAAAAAAAAAAAAAAAAAAAAAAAAAAAAGTCGAGACAACCAATCCCAACCGTGTTGTACCAGAACCAAGACTCGCTTCTCTTTATCACGAGGGCCGATCTTGACCACGCGAGACTCATTATGTCAAACCTGATACTTTCACCCGACGAAACGAACAGAAACACAACCAATCGAATAAATTGAACCCTCCCCCCACCCCCACCCCACACACCTCCTCACCAACTCGGGCCAACATCGGTTATATTAATATATCGACTACATTTTGATCAACATGAGAGCGGATACTGCACACTCCATGTCACTCCCCCCACTTGACATGAAATCAGCCAGCCTCGCTTATAGCAATTTCATTTTCGACAAATAAGGAGAGTGGGATATTGCGCACTCGTGTCTTTTGCTCCTCAGTTCCGACGCGACGATGACAGCGACAGATTACCCACCGCGAGCTGTTGCGTTGAGAGCGAGACAGCTGGCATTAAGTCGCAAATGTTAGCCTTCTGAGTAATCATCTGGGATTGCGATTTCACCTCGGTCACGGACGCGGTCTTCTCCTCTTATCGTTTTTCGTGCCTCTCGTTTCTTTTTTTCCTTCGCTTGTGGGGTGTGTGGGTTAGTGCTCTCTCGCTCTCTCTCTCTCTCTCTCTCTCTCTCTCTCTCTCTCTCTCTCTCTCTCTCTCTCTCTCTCTCTCTCTCTCTCTCTCTCTCTCTCCATCCTCCCCTCCTGCCTCCCCCTCCCTCACTTCTTCCTTCGTTCCTTTCCTCCCTCCCTCTCTTCCTTCCTTCCTTCCTCCCCTCCCTCCTTCCTCCTTCACACCCTCCCATACAAGTAATATCCAACTGTAAACTGAATTTATGCAAAAAAAAAACCTTAAGCGTCTGACAATTTGATCTTTTTGCGCGGTTCATGCTTCCGTGAATGAGGGTTAATTTCTCAGAAAAGTTTAGAAAGAGAGAGAGAGAGAGAGAGAGAAGGGGAAAGGGGAGACGGGAAAATTATTGCGATATCCGTCAGATATGTGATTACGGTCAATAACTACATGTGATATCTTTATAAAACCGCTGCTT
>NW_028234421.1:8814266-8816766 GCF_977035675.1 Penaeus japonicus | reverse complement strand
CACGTATATGTGCGTGTGTACGTATTCGATTGCACTATTAACATACATGCACATATACAAACACAAATACATACAGACAGAGAGAGAGAGAGAGAGAGAGAGAGAGAGAGAGAGAGAGAGAGAGAGAGAGAGAGAGAGAGAGAGAGAGAGAGAGACTCCTTCCACATCATCCCGCACCATCCATCCACCTTCGGTCTATCGCCTCTCCCTTGTTCCACCATATCGACCCTCCCCTCATCCCCAGGGCACCCCGCTCCACCCGTGGAAGTCCGAGCTGCTCCCTTTCCCCTCTTGTACCCTCCCTCCCTCCCCCCTTCCCTCCCCCATGGACCCACCCTCCTTTGAACACCTTCCCATAGGTGAGCCCCTACTGGTCACCTCCGAGTGTCCCTCCGGCATGTTATAATGGCCCCTTCGCTCCTGCCGAGGCCATCTCACGCCCTTGGGGAGGAGAGGGGCTCGAGCCCTGGCAATCGCCTCGCTTTGCTTCTTTGTCTTCTTTCTTTGCTTCCTTCCTTCCTGCCTTCCTTCCTTGCTCACTTACTTTATTTACTTTTCCTGCCATCCCCTCTCTTCAATCTAAATGGAATACTGTAATTACGTATATACATTTACGTGTGTTTAAGTGTTTTCAAATGTTTGGTTTTAGATACAAATTACTCATATAAATAAACAAACTCCTTTTCTAAATAAATTAAATGTGCATACAGATGTATAAATGTATGGGTTTATACACAAACACACACATACATGCATGCATGCTTGCATACATACATAAATACATACATACATACATAAACACACACATGCACACACATTATATATATATATATATATATATATATATATATATATATACATATACATACTGTACATATATATATACATACTGTATATATATATATATATATATATATATATATATATATATATATATATATATATATATATGAATGAGAGAGAGAGAGAGAGAGAGAGAGAGAGAGAGAGAGAGAGAGAGAGAGAGAGAGAGAGAGAGAGAGAGAGAGAGAGAGAGAGAGAGAGAGAGAGAGAGAACTAAACCAGAAACGGACCGGAACAGACAACATCCACACAACACCCGGCCGAGAGCGCCACACCCCCGGCTCCCCGTGACCCCCAGCCAAGACAAGACGGCGGGGAGATAGACCCCTGGCGAAGGACCCCTAGAGAAAGGCGGGGGGTGGGGAGGGGAGGTGAATCTCCAAGCAAGGAATCGGGGGACACTACAGAGCGATGACCCCCCCCCAACCCTCCCCCACTCCCCCTACCAAGAAACTCGACGATCACCCTCCGGCTCTTCGCGTCCCTCTCGCCCTCGCATTTACACCTGACTCAGCCAACGCACGGGAAGGGGAGATGGAGGGGCAGGGGGAAGGAAAGAGGGATAGGGGGGGAGGAGGAGAAGACGGGGCGCTGATCCCCCCTCCCCCCTCTCCTCCTCCTCCTCCTCCTCCTCCTCCTCCTCCTCCTCCTCCTCCTCCTCCTCCTCCTCCTCCTCCTCCTCCTCCTCCTCCTCCCTCCCCCTCCCCCCCCCCTCCCCCTCCTCCTCCTTCTCCTCCCCCTTCTACCCACTCCTACCTCGTCCTCTAGACCCCACTCCATCCTCTTATCCTCCCTCCCTCCCTCCCTCCCCTTTCCTCCGCCTGGTTACCCTCCTCCCTCCCCTCTTCTCCCTCCAGTGCCAACACAACGCCGCGTGTGTCATTGTCCTCACCTGCCACGGCAAGCTCGCCTTTGTGGGGGGAAAGGGGGGAGGGGGGAACCTGCCCATGTGCGAAGTGCCAGCTAGAACAGAATTTCCAGCTTTCTCTATTTTAGGATAAAATATATTTGCGTCGAGCATAAACTGTTATTCAATCATTCGCACAAGCGTATATATCGAAAAGCAGCCTGGTTATTTTTTATCTGATAATAAGCGAAGTATGTGGCAATGTGTCTTCCCATTTGAAGGCTCGGTTTGTTTCTATAATTACCATTATCACCTATACTTATCATATCATGAGTAACTTAGTTATCACTATCATTATCATCTCATCATCATCATCATCATCAAATACATTACCACAAATACCACCACTATTTCTACTATTATGATCGTCATCGTGAACATGATTGCCAGTGCTTTCAATAAAGCATCTTTACCGTTATCATTAGTAGCATCAGTGATACAAAAAAGGGACAATAACCCTATTAACAACAACAACAACAACAACAAAGAAGACGCCAATGCAACGCTGTTATCTCACCCGAAAACACTGATGCGACTGAGCGTTCTCACTCAGGAGGGAAGGCCCTTGCGAGGCTACTAAAACCCCCTTCCCCTTCCTTCCTTCCTTCCTTCTTATCCTCCCCCCCCCCCTCCCTCGCTCCATCTCTCTCCTATCCCCGTCCTTCTCCTCTACTCCCCTAACTCCTCCTCTCCCTTCACCTCTGCCTCTCCCCACCTTCCCTCCATCCCTGCCCTTCCACTTTCTTCGTA
>NW_028234421.1:8791766-8799266 GCF_977035675.1 Penaeus japonicus | reverse complement strand
AGTCGGTGGCTATTCATTCACATCAGATGGTGCCTCACTATATAACAGAACAGTGTGGAGAGCCAATGCATTAGAGATTAGTTGAATCTGTGGCTTGACTTGCTATATATTAGTCTTTATAAAAATATAAAAATTGACAAAAAAGGTAGAACAATAAAAACACTGCTCAATACAAATCCTTAAAATGTCTCTGCGCTAAAATCTTGTCTTGTAATCCCTCTGTGGCAACCAAACCAACCTGCACATCTAACCCCTCTGATATTCCCACTGCAATTAGAGCCCCCATCCGCGTCAAATCTACCAGTCAATCTGCTGCTATTGCTTCTATCATCAGGGCTTTGTTGCGTGGCTGACTCCGCTTTGTTGCACAGATCGCTGCTGCTGGGATGATTAATAGCCAAACTGAATTTACTTGAGGCCAGCCAGTTCTCAATGATTGCTTTCATAAAGTCCTGCACTACAACAGCTGTCAACAGTTACAGGGAAAATCTTTAGCTTGCAATGATTTCAGATAGCAACCATACAAGTGTCATCTTAGCATCACACTGTTGTCACCGAGTGTCAAGAGGCTATTACCGAGCTGTTATGTGGGAGTGACCCTCTCGTTATGGCGGCTGTCACAACTGTTACGGGTTTGTATTTCATTCATTCTTCACCTACCCCTATATTTGTGATGGTATTATCACTATTACTATATATGGAACAAGACATAGCAAAAGACAAGGCTAGAGGGAGATATGTAAACATGAAAATAGATAGGAAAAAAGAAACAAAGTAAAATAGGGACTCAAGGAGAGGGAAGAAATGAGAAAAAGGAGAAAGGATATAATTAAAAGAGATGGGGGTCAAAGGATGGATAAAAGAATGAAAAAGAGGGAATAAGAAGAAAAGCCAGACCTGGAAAAGGAAAGATAGAGAATGAGGGAGTGAAGGAGAGAGGGGATGGGAGGGAGAGGGATAAGGAGGGAGGTATGGTGAGGGTGGTAAGGACAGAAAGAGGGGGAAAAAAAGAGAGGGAGGTATGGAAGGTATGGAGGGAGGGAGGGAGGTATGGCGGGTGGAAAAGGGAGACAGAGAGTGATTCTATTGTAAAGAGAACATGGCTGATGGTGTTGAGTTATCGTTGGATTTATCTAGTAATATCAAATTCAACTAGAAACTTGTAAGAATAAAACATCATCAAAGGCAAACTTTCAAACCCTGATTGGTATCTTATCTACTCCCATCAGATTTTTAATTCAGCAAAAAAGTATTCCTCAAAATTACAAGTTGATTAATATATAAATGAATAGATAAGCAAAACCAAATCCAACAATCATAAGAAATCAAAAACAAATCGAACTTCACTTCCAATTCAGACAGTGAACAACTGGAGAACAAAATCTCGGCAGTGCTTATGATTCACATAAATGTTGTCTGGGGTCCCAGCTTCTCCTTGACGAGGCCCACTGAAATTGTACCTCCTTTGTATTGACCGTGATTGGTTGGGAGACGGACATTTCCTGGGACGAACAAAGCATCTCAGTGACCTCCTGGGGCGGGCCTGGTGGGAACAGCCCCTTTGCCCTTAACCCTCCCCCTCTCCCCACACACAGACACACACACACACACCCTTATCCTTTTCCCCCCTCTCCAAATGTGCTCTCTCTCACTCATTTGCACTCTCATTCCTTCTCTCTCTCTCTCTCTCTCTCTCTCTCTCTCTCTCTCTCTCTCTCTCTCTCTCTCTCTCTCTCTCTCTCTCTCTCTCTCTCTCTCTCTCTCTCTCTCTCTAACACCCTCAACTTCTAAAGCTCTCTACTTTGAACACCCTCTACTTATAATGCTCTCACTCTCACTCTCTTAATCTTCTTCCCCCACATCTACCACCCCTTCCCCTCCTGTCTCCCTCTCCTTGAGTTCCCTCATCCTCCAATTCCCTCCTCTCACCAGACACATTTTATTTCCTCCCTTATCATGGCCACGGACACCCTCTCCCAATAATAGTGTGTGTATGTTTAAAATATTTTCATACATATCAAAATGACAATGGTGCTCAGAGATATATGTGTGGTCTTCTGCCATCACTATTTAACTGTCCCTTTATTTTGTAATATTCTATCTCATCAAGTGTTACCTAAGCCAATATACTGCCAATGTTCAAGAATTCAAAAAAGGATTTAAATTTTGTATATATATATTATATATATATATATATATATATATATATATATATATATATATATATATATATATATATATATAATAATATATATATATATATTATATATATATTTATAATATATATATATATATATATATATATATATATATATATATATATATATATTTATATATAATGATAAACAGACCTAAAAACATACAATGATTTCACATTTCAATAATTTCCTTTGCATAAAAAAGGTAATAATACAAACAATACACACATATCAATTGCATCTTGTATGGAAAATACACCCATGTTATCTGACACCTACCAGGAACTCTATTGTCCTTCCATCTCACCATAAAACAATAAAGAAAATTAAATACTCTAAAGCACAGCCTGCAATATCCATTTGTCTATCTCCATCTTCGCACATACGTTTACGGATCAAAAAGTAAGTAAACAAACAAACTCAAATCACTTCACCAGAGTTCATCCATCTGAGGATCTCCCAGAAGCTTGCATTCAACATGAAACCATTTTTCTTGTCCTCACCTGCAAAGATACATGACAGAGCTGCTGCCTGGAACAACACAAGGAGAACAATGCACCCACATGCACAGCCGGTGAGATGTTCTAAACTCGCTCTATTGATTTCACTTTTCACACACCCTCTATAGACCCCTTTCAGACGGGGCTCTAAATTAGCTCTCGTTCTCTTCTCTTTCACAACACCTCGGTGAAAAAGAACCCGTGA
The DNA here is from genome assembly GCF_977035675.1 of Penaeus japonicus. Lineage (NCBI taxonomy): Eukaryota > Metazoa > Arthropoda > Malacostraca > Decapoda > Penaeidae > Penaeus > Penaeus japonicus. The sequence goes on along the minus strand of NW_028234421.1, from coordinate 8,796,363 downwards.
AGGGGCATTCCTACCTCTTCTCCCTAATTATAGAAATATTTTTTCCAATTGAAGGGTCCAAATAACTGACCTTTCATCCTTAGGCTTCAATGCTTCTTTTGTGGAGCCAAACCCTCTAGGAGTACCTGCTCCCGTAATTAGTAAGGCCATCAGCTCTTCTCTATCGTAAACATGATATTCAAAATCCCTTTCAGGTCTTTCTATTTTTAAAATGAACTAAAGCTTAGACTTCACTCTCTATGCAAATGATTATATTCAATGTAATTTTATTTATATAATTGATGCAATTTACATATATTTCATATTAACTTCAAAAAGGCTTATTTATTGTACTTAAAAGAAAGCAGCAACTGACATATAATTTTCACTACTGTACTGCATTTGTAACAAAGAAAGGAAGACATTATTTTTTTTGTCAATTGTTTGTTGGTTTATTGGTAAAGTCAAGAGTAAATCTCTGGTGTCTCAATCTCACTACTTGATAATGAACATTAAGGTAATATATCAAATCAATATTTCTAAATAACAGGTATGTCAAATTACACAATGTTATGTTGTTCCAAAAGATAAAGAGATTAAACTACTACAGAACCTACAAAATGATAACAAATCTGAATCCCACAGACTTAAAAATTCCAAGAACAATAATCCAATCATACACAATTAGCCAATGTGGTTGGTGCATTTAGACAGTCAACTTAAACGAGAAATTCATTTATCCCCTAAATAATTTTTCCCCCTAAAAAAATATACGAACCCTCTCTCTTCCCATTCAGACAGAAGAAGTTCCGACACTAATGAGCGCAAAGAGCAAAACAGAGGGATCCCTCTTTGACATCTTTCCTTACCCCTTCACCTAATAGCTATGAAAGACCCACTTTCCCCAATTAAATCATTAGTGGCTGGCCAAGAACAAGCCATGTGCCTCACTGGTGACAGCGCAAAATGAACCTAATGCTTCCCTACGGTGGAGCTCATAATTCACCAGAAGGAAGCAAGTCCAGTACACTGTTATTTTGCAAGTAGAAAAAAAAAGAAAAATCAAATGAACTCAAGTACATCACCTTATAAAAAGGATCTATACTGAGAAGGCAAGTTGGATTTAATTACGTGGAAGTCTTTAGTTTAATCATTTACAAATTACTGGTGCTGGCTGAATGGATCAGTCAAGTACATTGGCCATCTAAACTCCTATCAAGAATGGATGCCAAGGCCTGAGTGTCACTTCCCCATACTTGAAAAATACCTTCCATCTCAAAAAAAATGAAGAGAAGAAAAAAGAAGAGAAAATGAAAGGAAGAAAGAGAGAAAACAAGAGAAAAGAAAAACAAAATCATATTGTAATATAGCCTTTATGTGTGTCCAGATAGCAATGTAACTATATTACAACTACAACATATACTCTATTTATCCAGAAAATATATGTATCTAAAATATTCATATATCAATCAGAGAGAGAGAGAGAGAGAGAGAGAGAGAGAGAGAGAGAGAGAGAGAGAGAGAGAGAGAGAGAGAGAGAGAGAGAGAGAGAGAGAGGAGGAGAGATGAAGGGAGAATGTGGGGGGAGAGGAGAGAGAGAGAGAGAGAAGAGGAGGCGAGGAGAGGAGAGGAGAGAGGAGGGAGGAGTAGAGAGAGAGCGGGTGGGTGACGAGGAAGAGGAGAGAGGAGAAAAGGAGTGGGGAGAGATATGAGAGAGAGAGGATGAGTAGCGAGAGAGAGAGAGAGAGAGAGAGAGAGAGAGAGAGAGAGAGAGAGAGAGAGAGAACAACTTACCGCAATGTCACCCAATTTTTCCAATTGTTCCCGGCCACAAAACAAACCGTGAGAATAATGGCTAACCTACCTTCTGAATAAGATGCTGAGGCCAGCCCCCACAAAACCTCCCGGCTAATTCAAAGGAGAGAGAGAGAAAGAGAACAACCGCAGGAGGGAACGATAAAGTACATAAGCAAGCCTTCACCTCTTTTTATTATTATTCACACTAGATCAAATGTGCCGCTTGCATTGACAGTGCGGGAGAGGAGAGCTTGAGAGCCTTCAGAACTGTGGAAAAGCAGAGGCAGGGAAACTAATGGCACACTGGAGGGAGGAGATGGGAGAGGAGGGAGCAGGGGGAGGACATAGAGGGGATGGGGAGAGGGGGAGACGGAGGGAGGGTGAGGGCAGGAAGTAGGGCGTTAAATTCGTCCTCATTCACTTCTTTTCTTCTTTTTTTCTTCTAGGTTTTGATATAGGAAAAAAGGAATTACATATTACATACAAATTTTTGTATTCATACACAAATATGTGCACTCACACCTACACCCATACCCACACACCCATACATGCATGCATGCATGTATGCACGCACGCACACATGCACGCATGCACACACACACACATATATACATACACACATACCCACACACACACACACACACACACACACACACACACACACACACACACACACACACACACACACACATCAACGGGACACACACACACACACACACATGTATAACACAGACAAGCGATATACGCACACACAAATATATTATATATATATATATAAGTATATATATATATATATCTATAATATATATTCTGATCGATATTATATATTAATATATATATATTAATATTTATAGATATATATATATTGATATATATGTATATATAGATATATATATACATATACATAGACAGAATATATATATCATATCACACACAATATAAACTTCACAATATATATATAATATATATATAAATTGAACAAATTTTATATATATATAAAAAAACAAAATAACAATAAAATAAATACAAATGAATATGTTTACAATACATACTTTAATAACATATATTACTATAAATATTTTACATATATTATTATAATTAATATAATAGTACATATTGTAACACTTAGATATATTAAGTATACTAGAATTATATATAAGTACTTTATAAATTCTTATATATATTTACCTACACTAATTTACACTTATTAACATTATATATATATCAAATTATTATATAATATATTCATATAGGATATATTTATCATATCATATATATATAGTTAACATAATTTATATATATTATGCTTTTTATGTATATAATATAAATTGTATTAGTAACATGTATTAATAAGTATATAAGAATAAATATTTATATATATATAACATATGATAACTATATTAACTGAACATAGTAATATATATAACATATACTATAGACCTTATATATATCTATATCTTAAGCATATATAATTACGATAGATACCATACTTTAATATATACATATACATATATTTTATATAACAAGAATATAATACACCATAATACATATATATACACATCACATATTAAACATTTCACATACACTAATATATTCATACAACTCACAATTTCATGATTAAAGAAATCGCTTCTATATAATCATCATAATATAGAAAATATATTATAATTTGTTATATAGATATTTTTATTAAAGACTACATTCATACATTGACATAGTCTTCGTTATAGATTGAACTATATATATAGATATATATTTATAGATAATCTATAACACAAATAATATGTATAGAGATATGATATGCAACATAATATAATATAAATATAAATAACACATATATATAAATAGTATAAACATAAATATTTATAAACATAAGAACGTATATATCGTATATATACTTATTACATGATATACTATATACTATATATACATATTATAATTGAATGTAATTGTGTGTAAACATAGATCTATATATCTATATAAAACATATCTATATCTAGATCTATATTATCATATATTCTATAGATATCTATAGATTTAATTCACAATCTTATCTATATATGTTTGCGTGTGATGGTATTGATGAGTGAGTCACATGAGTGGAGTGGTGAGAGTGCCTAGGTGAAGTGTAGTGAGTGATGTGAGTGAGTGGACACGAGTCAGTCAGTGTGGTGTATGTATGTGTGTGTGTGTATGTTGTAGATGTGTGGTGTATGTGTATGAGTGCATATATATATATATATAGATATATAATATATATTATTTATGTATATATATCGATATATATATTATATATATATAATATGGGATATAGTGTGTTGGTAGTGTGTGTTGTGTGTGGTGTGTGTTGTGGTGTCGATGTGTGTGTGTGTGAATGTGTGTTGGGGACTGTGTGTGTGGTTTAGCGAATGTTGTGTGTGGTGTGGGTTGCGTGTGAATAGTTGTGTAGTATTGTAAGTGTGGTATTGGGGGGTGTGATGTGTGTGTGTGTGTGTGATGTTGTGTGTTGTGTGTGTGTGTGGTGATGTTGTTGTGTGTGGTGTGTGTGTGATATTTGTGTGCGTGTTAAATGAGTTATACTTTTATGTGCTTGCGTGCAAGGTGGTGACTTGTGTTGGTGATGTGTGTGTTAAGTCACGTATGTGTAAGTGTGTGTAAGTGTGTGTAAGTGTGAGTCAGTGTAAGTGTGAGTCAGTGTAAGTGTGAGTCAGTGTAAGTGTAAGTGTGTGTAAGTGTGAGTCAGTGTGAGTTTGAGTTTGAGTTTGAGTTTGAATTTGAGTGTGAGTGTGTGTTTGTGTGTATGTATGTGTATGTATGTATG
>NW_028234421.1:8786766-8789266 GCF_977035675.1 Penaeus japonicus | reverse complement strand
ACCAAAACTAATCCCCTTATAATCCCATCAGCATTTTGGGCTTCGAGGCCTTCCTCCCTTCCCAGTGTTGCCAAGTTTGGTGACCTTTCAGAGGAGGTTCCAATACCAGCATTCAGCCTTTTTTAACTTGAAATAGCTTTGTGGAAATAGGAAGAATGAGGAAAAGAAAAAAAATACATATGCACAAGCATATATTGATAGATACACATGAATTCATACAGTCATACACAAACATACATACATAGATATCACATACACATACACATACACACACATTCACATCATTTCAATAGTTCAATGAACTAAACTTTCCATTTCTTTTCAAGTGTTCCAAAACTTCAAGACATAAAATCCATTAGTGCGGTCCATTGTGCCCACAATGGTTATTTGAACAGATCACTGAACATGTCAATAGCAAGCCTCCCACAAAACTACCTGGCAGATATCTGACTACCTGAACTCACAAACAAGAAATATTTCCTAAAAGAGAATAAAGTTCATTGTGAAACACTTTTTGCATGAGTTTTCAATTTTTGCATATTTCATATACCATGAAAATGAATTATTTGTAAAGCTTCCACACTTTTTTGGTTTATAACATGTCTATCTTTTTCTTGATCATGTGTGTGTTGTATTTTCATTTTCTTATTCATATGTATATGCATGAGAGAAAGAGAGGGAAAAAAAGATAGAAAGAAAGAGAAAGAGAAAGAGGGGGGGGGGGCAGGGAGAGAGAGAGAGAGGGCAAGGGGAGAGGGATAGAGGTGGGCAGGGAGAGTGGGAGGGGAAGGAAGGGAGAGTAGGTGAGCGAGTAAGTGAGAGAGNANGNGATGCGTAAGGTTGTACAGATGAGGAGTGTATGATAAGTGACGTGAAGGAAGGGAGGAAAGTATGTGAGGAGTGAAGAGAGGATGGTTGCGGAGGGAATGGTAGGAGCGATGAGTGAAAAAATATGAAAAGAAAAGAAAAGAAAAGAAAAGAAAAGAAAAGAAAAGAAAAGAAAAGAAAAGAAGAGAAAAGATAAGAAAAGAAAAGAAAAAAAAAGAGAGAAAAAAGAAAAGAAAGAGAAAAAAAAGTAAAGAAAAAAAACTCTCTTTACATCTAACCTCAATCCTACACTCATCCTATAAAGATAAAACTCAACAACATGATCTATACCAACATCCCTCTCGCAGGCTGAGCAGGCAGGTAGCCACCTCTGCCCAACAAAGGGTGAAAAACGCAGAAAATGTGCCTAATGGACAGGGGCTATCGGCAGCTTTGTAGTGTCGTTTTAGGCTAGTGGACGAGACGACGCGATATGACAATGGGACGCGCGGGTGAGCAGGCAAATCCCGAACTTTACACCCACAACGGCCAACGCAAAGACCACGTTGATCATGATTGCTTCTTTTTTCTTTTTTTTTCTCTCTCTCCCTCTGTCTTGAATGACCTCTAGTGATGGCTTTCTGTCTTGCACTTTCATATTTCATATATAATAGTCTAATACAAGAACATTCCTATTTAAAAATATTGAAGAAAAGAGAAAGAGGAGAAAGAGAGAGAAAGAGCAGAAAAGAGAGACTGTGAGAAGAGAGAGAGAGAGAGATGAAAACATGAGAGAGCAAGAGAGAGAGAAGTTAGGATATTAAGAGAGAGAGAGAGAGAGAGAGAGAGAGAGAGAGAGAGAGAGAGAGAGAGAGCAAATGAAAAAAAAAAAAAAAGGGCTCCTATAAAGTCTTTTCTTGCTAATATCTACAAATATATTAACATCTTGAACTACAACTAGTCTACAGAAAATCACAAAAAAGATGATAAAAAAAAAAAAAGCCAATGCAAATAACCAGTAAACAGATATTCCACCGTCCTCTTCCAAAGCAGACGTGGTCAGAATAGCAATTAGCCAAAACAATGGTCGACATGTGGAAGAATGTTCCTCCATTTCTCGCTGGTTTTCATTCATTCCCAGAAAACTTCATCCCCACCTCAATTCTTCTCTGATGGTCATATCGCTTTCTAGTCTCTTGCTTAACAGGGCAAATGTAGGAAACACGGAACATTTATGCTAATCTACCCTCTCCTCTTCAGCCATTACCCATACTAATTCCTATCCAAAATGGGGTATACTTGGTGAAGTTGGAATCGAATAGGGTATATAAAATCCTTTCTGTATGTAATTTCACAGTATTTGCGTTGTTGTACAGTATAACCCCTTACTCGGCCCATGGTAACATGAGTTTTTTGTGGCTCTGTAGCGGGAGACATAGTCTACTATTGGTGTCATTGAAATAATTCAGGTGGATTGCTCTAGGTTTAGTACATCCTGGGGAATGGGATTGGTGGGCGTAGGTGCTTTGACTTAGTTGTGTGTTTAATTTTTTTTTTTGGGGATGTTGGGCGGTTGGGGAGTTTTGTGTGGGTGGAGGGGGTTTTGTGTTTTTGTTTTTGTTTGTGTGTGGGGGGGGGGCCGGAGAGCGAGGGGGGGGGGGGGGGGGGGGGATGGGGGGGGGGGGGGGGGGGG
>NW_028234421.1:8774266-8784266 GCF_977035675.1 Penaeus japonicus | reverse complement strand
TGAGCGGCTATGTGTTTATGCGTGGTTGTGTGTGTGTGCATGGTTGTGTGTGTGTGCATGGTTGTTTGTGTATGCATGGTTGTGTGTGTATGCATGATTGCGTGTGTGTATGCATGGTTGTGTGTATGTGTGCATGGTTGTGTCTGTGTGTATGGTTATGTGTGTGAGAGTGTGCATGTGTGGTTTGTGTGCATTGATGCTGTGTGTGTGGTTGTGGTGTTGTGGGTTGGTGGTGTGTGTTGTATATTTGTGTTGTGCGTTTGTGTGTGTGTGCGTATGTGGTTGTGTGTGTGTTTAGTTTGGTGTATTGTTGTTGTGTGTGGTTGTGAATGTGTTTGTGGTTGTGAATGTGTTTGTGGTTGTGAGTGTGTGTGTGGTTGTGTGTGTGCGTGGTTGTATGTGTGTGCATGGTTGTGTGTGTGTGTGTGTGGGGTTGTGTGTGTGTGTGTGTGTGTGTGTGTGTGTGTGTGTGTGTGTGTGTGTGTGTGTGTGTGTGTGTGTGTGTGTGTGTGTGTGTGTGTGTGTGTGTGTGCATGTGTGCTCTGATGTGTGTGTGTGCATGTGTGCACTGATGTTGTGTGTGTATGTGTATGTGTGTGGTTGTGTGTGTATATGTGTGTGGTTTGTGTGGGGGCTTCTGTATGGGGGTTGTGGTGGGGTGTGTGTGGTGTTGGTGGTGTGTGGGTTGCATTTGTGTGGTTTGTGTGGCTTGGTGGTTGTGTGTGTCGGAGGGCGTTGGGGTGTGTGGTTGGAGTGTTGTGTGTGTGGGGGGGCTTGGTGGTGGTGGTGTATGGGGGGGGGGAGCGGGGTGGTGTGTGTTTGTTGTGGGTTGCTGTGTGTATATATGTTCTCGGGTGTGGTTGGGTTGTTGTGGGTGTGAGGGTGTGGTGGGGTGTGTGGTGTTGGGATGGGGGTGTTGGGGGGCTTTGTGGTGGTGTTGTCTGTTGTGGTGTTGTGTGGTAATGGTGTGTGGGGGTCGGCTTAGGGTGTGGGTGTGTGTGTGTGTTGTCGTTTGGGGGGTCTGGGGTGTGTGTGGTGGTTGGTGTTGTGGTGGTGGGGGTTGGGGTTTGGTGGGTTGTAGGGGGGGTTGTGTGTGTGTGGTCGTTGTGGTTGTGTGTATGTGGGGTTGTGTGTTGTTGTTTGTGTGGTTTTTGGGGTGTGTGGGTGTTTTTTGCAGGCGTTATGTGTGTGTGTGGGTAGTGTTGTGTTTTTGCATGCATTGATGTGTTGGTTTGGTGTGTGTGGTTGTTGCAGGCGTGTGTCACGTAATCTTTTACTCCTCCGTTCAGCTCTACCCCGATGTGTGTCTTGTGTGTGTCGTGTGTGTTTTGAGTGTTGTTGTGTGTGGTTGTGTGTGTGCTGTGTGTGTGGTGTGTGTGTTGTTGGTTGTGTGTGTGTGTCGTGTGGGGGGAGTAGTGTGTGTTTATTGGAAGGCATGTTTAATGTGTGTGATTTGAATTGGGCTTTATGTACTTTGTGGTTGTGGGCATGTCATAGGTCTATGTGTGGGTGTCCATGTTATTGAAGGTGAGTGTCTCCTTGCATGTAAGCATGCAAGAGTGTATAGATTTCACTCACTGATGCACATTTATGAATATCAAGATATTGTCACCTCCACATAAATGATGCTGGAACTGCACAAACACACACAAAAAAAAGTAAATACATAAACAAACAAGGAAACTAACAACACCAAGCCATTGTCCACTCAGATGATCTCGGAGGGAGGGAATAGGAGGGAGAGAGAAGAGGGGAGGAGGGGGGAGAGGGGAAAAGAGGGGAGGGAGAGGAAAGGGGAAAAGGGGGGAGGGGAGGGAGGGGTGAAGAAAGTAAGTTCCTGCAGGGTTAATGGACCTATACAACTTCCAGTATCATATCTCAGTTGATTGCCAGCGCTGCGGCATGCATAAGCAATCTCCCTCTAGACAATCAAACAATAAATGTGACCTCAATGCTCCTGTGCACAAGAGAGGCATAAACTCAATGGAAAATGATCATAGGCTTTCCTCTTTGCAAAATATCACACAAATCCAAAATGAATGCTAATTAAGTTTGTTCACTATAACAAATTATCTCCCCTCCCCCTCCCCAAAATCTTTATAAAAAACATGAATAGAGAGGCAAACTTAAAAAAAAACACTAAACATGGGTATACACAGTTCTATTGAAGGGCTTCTATGTGCATAATAGTCTGACGACTCTGAGAAATGTTTTGGATGCCAGGTAATTTTCTAATTAAGCTCAGCCAGGTGTATCTGGCACCTCATTATGAGGACAAAAGCTGCGCTTCGACACAGAAGAGTGTTGGGCTACAGATATGGAGTTCTACTAGTCAGTAAATAAAAAACAAAATAGTAGAGAGCATATACATTTTTTCTTTTATATTAATGAATCATAGACTCCATTCATGTGGAAGAGAGAAATCAAGAAATACAAACTAACAATAACAGAAGCAAGGAGTTAAACTAATCCTCTTCTAATTAAAAAAAAACAAAAAAATTAACTCAAATTATAAATATAATAAACACATTTTAAACATATATAAAACAGGAACGGACTCACTTGCCATAAATAAATAAACAACAATAAATGCAAAGGGGCGAGATAATTAAGTTCTGGTTTTATGTCCTTTTACTCTCCACTAAACAGCAAATCTAACTCCAACGTACAACAGATTCCCAGATCCTTTCATCTCAATGAACAATAGAGGCTGGAATACCTGTCTCATTCCCATTTATGGTAGAACCCGTTACTCCATTATTAGACAAAGTAAATAAGGTTATATACCCTGCTGTTGCTTTGGTATGGTTTACTGTGGTCTGATTATTATATGTGGGAGAAAAACGGTATTGTTCATTGTTTTCTGTAATTTGTATTAAAGTAGCCTTCTTCTCCTTGGACAGGGGTCTGCATGGAGTTGGGGTGGGTGGGTGGTTTTGTGTTGTGTTTTGTTGTTGGGGTTGGAGTTTGGGGGTATGGATGGTTTCTGGGGTGAAGGTATGAAAAGAAAGGGGGCTATTGGGGGGGGGGTGGGGGGTGGTTTTTTTGGGGGTGTTTGGAAGAATTTGGTTTGTGTGGGGGAGTGGATCTATATATATCAATAATATATATATATATATATATATATATATATTATAATAATTGACGATAACTATTTATTATATATATATATATATCTATATATATAATATCTATATATATATATTAATATATATACTTTTAATATATAGTTTTATATATATATATAATGTTATAGACGAAGAAGAAGAGAGAGATGTATATGTTTATTTAGGTGGTATATATTTATAGATGTATATATTTTTTTGGATATGGATATATATATTATGTATATATATTAATATTTTATAGAGAGAGAATATATATATCCTTATATGTATGTAATTGTTTATATGGTTATAATATATATTATATATATGTGTATGTATATGTATATGTATATGTATTGTAATATATATATATGTGCTATATATAATATATATAATATATATCTATATATATATATATATATATGTAAATAATATATAATATCTATAATTATATCTATATATAATATCATATATATATAATATATCTATCTCTTATCTATATAGAATGTATATATATAGTGTGGTGGGATGTGTGGTGTGTGTGTGTGGTGTGTGTGTGTGTGTGTGTGTGTGTGTGTGTGTGTGTTGGTGTAGGGTGTGTTGGGTGTGTGTGTGTGTGGTATGTCGTTGTAGTGTAGATATAGTGTATATATATGTTATATATATATATGTCTATATAATATATATTATAAGATAGGACGAGATTATAGATAAACGATAATATATATTATAATATATATATAATATATATCTGGGTATTGTTATAGAATTGAGAGAGATATATAGATAGAGTGTATGTGTGTATGTATGTGGTGTGTGGTATATATATATATAGATATATATATTATGGAGGGTTTATAGATAGAGAGAGAGGAGAGAGATGAGCAGAGAGAGAGAGAGAGAAGAAGGAAGAGAGAAGAGAGACGGAAGAGAACGTGAGAGAAGAAGAGAGGACGAGAGAGAGGAGGTATATATATATATATTTATATATTTATTTTCTACTAGCAGAAAAAAATAAAAAACAAACAAAAAAAAAAAAAAAAAAGAAGGAGAAGCGCGTCGAGAGAGAGAGAGAGAGAGAGGGAAGCGAGGAAGAGAGAGAAGAGAGAGAAGCAAGAGAGAAGAGAAGAGAAGAGAGAAGAAGAGAGAGAGAGAGAGAGAGAGAGAGAGCGCAATTGCAAGAGCAAGAGAAAGAAAGAGAAAGAAGAAAGAAAGCAAAAAGAGACAGGAGAAAGCCGAGAAAGAGAGAAAGAAAGCAGAGAGAAAGAAAAGAAGAAAAACGAAAAGAAAAGGTAAAAAAGAAAGAAAAAGACAAAACGAAAGAAAAAATAAGAGAGAGAGTAGAGCGAAGAGAGAGAGAGAGAGCGAGAGAGAGAGAGAGAGAGAGAAGAGAGAAGAAGAGAGAAAGCAGAGAGAAGAGCGAGAAAGGAGGAAAGGCACGGAGAAAGAAGGAGAACGAGGAGAAAGAGAAGGCAACGAGAAGAAAAGCGAAAAAAGAAAAAAGGCAGGAAAGAGAGAAAGAGAGAAAGAAAAGAAACTGAAAGAAAGAAAGAAGAAAGAGAAAAAAAAAGCTTGGGAGAAGAGGAAGAGAGAGAGAAAAAGATATATATATATATATACATATATCTCTATATATATATATTTTATGTTTTTATATATTTTATATATATTATATGTTTTTATATTTATATTTATGAGATATTTAATATTTATGGCGATAGATAGAGACGATAGATAGATAGATAGATGATAGATAGATAAGATCGAAATAAGAAGTGAGCGGAAGCGGAGAGCGCGAGAGGCAAAAGATATATATATATATTTTCTGACTATCTATATGGAGTAATTTTTTAAATTTTATTTATCTTTATATAGATAGATAGATAGAGGGGGGGGAGGTATATATAAATATTTAGAGAGAAGAGCGAAGGGGAGAGAAGAGAAGAGAGAGAGAGCAAGCGAGCGAGAGAAGAGAGAGGAGAGCAGGCGAGAAGAGCAGACGAAGCGAAGAGAGAGAAGCGAGAGCGATGGAGAGAGAGACGGGTGTACTTCTCGGGCTATAGGGATATATTCAGTCCATCTCTCACTCTCACACACTACTATCACTCCTCTCACTCTCTCTCACTCTCCACACTATCACTCACTAACGTTTCTGGTATAATTGATTTACCACACCCCCCAACAAAACAAAAAACAACAAACAAAAACACAAAAAAAAAAAAAAAAACAAAAAAAAAACAGATTATATTATATGTTGAATGTTATATTTTATATATATATATGTATATATATATATATCATATATATATATATATAATCATATATATATTATATATGGTATATATATGTATATATATAGTTGTATATAATATATATTGTGGTGTTGTGTGTGTGTGTGTGAGTGTGTGTGTGTGTGTGTGTGTGGTGTATGTGTGTGTGTGTGTATGTGTGTTGTAGTGGGTATATATCTGTTAGATATATATGTATATCAGATATCTTTTTATAGATAGAGAGAGATATATAGATATATAGAATATAAACTATATATATATGTATATTATAGATAGAGAGAATCTATAGATAGAAGTGGTATACGTGTATGTGTCGGTTTATATATATTATAGGAGGTTTATACGAGAGAGAGAGAGAGGAGAGGGTCATCTCTCTATCTATTATCTCTCTGTATAAAAAAAAAAAGAGACAGCGAGGCGAGAACGGAGAGAGAGAAAGAAGAGAGAGCGAAAGAGCCAGAGAAGAAGGAAGAGCATAGACCCTCTCTTTCTCTCTTTCTCTCTCTCTCTCTCTCTCTCGCTGTATACACACTTTCACACACTTTCACACACACACACACACACACACACACACACACACACACACACACACACACACACACACACACACACACACACACACACACACACACACACACACAAACACACTCACGAAACAAGAAAACATGCATACCCCCCCCCCCTCAAAACAATACAAGATTTACTGAACATATACTTTCAAAATCAGATTTTCCTCTAAGTAACCTTATTTTCCGAGAATATTTTCACTTATGCAAATGTTGCCATGCCAAATATACTTGCTCTGCATACCTGCTTCTGCTTGTTGCCATGCCAGTGTCGAACAGAGGAGGGCTAATGACTTTCCTGATCCTGTCGGAGACTCCAGTAAACAGTTCTGGCGCCGCTGGAGTCCTTTCACAATCTGCCGAAAAAGATTTCTTTTCAACACCTGCACTTCTAAGAACACTGGGCTGCAATGAGAGAGACTCTAACAAGAATGACATTGTAAAAAAAAAGAAGAATAAATTTCACAGCAGTCCAAAATACTATTTTTACAACTTATTTACTACTTGACCTAAAATAACACAATATACATCAGAAGACATAATGGCATTTGTGGAATTACTTGACATATCAAAATATCCAGCAAAGGCACCATGAGAATGCACAGTATTGTCATAAAAACACTTAAACAAGGAGAGAGAGAGAGGTAGAAAAAAATAAGAAAAATGAAGAAGTCTAAGGTTATTAGTGACATAAACCATTTAGCAGTAAGATATTGGACACGACCATAGTCCAACGTTAGGATGTGGAAATATGAGGTGCACCACAGGGGACAAGCTGTAGCTGCAGGAATCCCTTTGAGGGGGGTAGGGGGATGGCCATGCCCTCAGGGTAGGTTAGGAATGCAACTGAAAAACTGAGAAAGGGTTAGAGCATATTAAAGGGTTTAGCTTGCTATGTACCTGAGTTTTATACACATACTTTTCTAAACTTATAACCACTGGAAAGCAGGGTATATAATCTAAAGGAATGTCTACAACTTTTACCAAATTCTACTTCTTCCCAAAGGCTAATGGCACAATAACTATCTTTTTGAAAACTTACTAATTCAACTTCAATTCATTGCTAATGTACTCTGTAAGTATACCCTTAAACCATATAAAGGAGAAAAAGACTTCTAATACACCATTTCCAATACATATTCCTTTCCTATAATTCTCCCCAAATCCTACATCAAGAATGTCTGATATCTCATTAGTAATAAAAATCCATATCAACACCACCTGCATAAACCCAAATTAAGATACAGTCTGCAAAGTGTTAAAGCAACATGCACATAAACCTCCTTTTTCAGTCCTAAAAGAAACAATACAAACATTGAATAACGAATTTACAAAGCTATGGAATAAAGAGGGAATAGATACTATACAATAACAATTCTTCCAGGAGACAATTACCTTTTACCATAAGACTGTTTTTTTCACATCTGAATACCTTTTTAGAAAGCAATAACGAATAACCAAGAAATTGGTTGCTAGTTATTCTTCTCATTGAAGTTATTTATTTTTTCTTTGCAATTATAACAATTACAAACAATGGTATCAAACAACTCTGGGAAAATCATTTTGTGAGTCTTAGACACATTCAAAACTATATACCAGTGCTATTAAACACAATACATGGATAACAGAACATCAAATATACACTATTTATGGTAAAAATGGTTACGGTCAAAATAAGAACAGGCTGATAATGACAAAACAAGTATTAACAGGCAATGACGCCCAAGCACTGCAATGATGAGCACTATGTGGTTCATTAATTGAGCATCACCAACAATAGCAAATACAACAACAACAGCAGGAACATTAGCAATGGTAGCAAATGCAAGGAAAAGTATCATAGGAATCTGAGACTTCCACTTCCACTCGAGTTAGCACATGCAAGTGGAGCGGCACTGACGAAGGAAAACTCAACAAAAGCGAGACATCCAAGGGAAAACAAGTGTTAGAAACAACGAGGAAAGTCACTCAGTAGTAAGTAACTAACACAGGACATACATTTCAATGATACCAAAATTAAGCGTGTGATAACAATAACAGTTCTTTAGGATAGGGTTAATAGGTACTATTGAAGAGAAATAAAGAGCAGCAGGAATAAAATAAGTATGAATCATGCAATATGCACATATGTGGTGATGAAGACGTGTATGCTGCAGTAATACAGAGGTGACGAGAAGTACAATAAGATAATAACTCAGCGTAAGGACACAAGGAGTGTGTGAAAGGGAGTAACATGCTGAACAATGAAGGAATAGTTACAATTTTAATCAATTTATATGACGGACAAAAGTATGTCTGATGTCCCGAAAATGCGAAACAATGGTTTAAATTCAGAAAGAGTGTAGTGGAGAAGGGATAAATAAATAAATAAAAATACAAGGAACGAAATACAACACCCAGAAGAAAGTCAAATGCAAATGAGATAATCAACGCTGCAGATAAAGCAAGCGCCCAAGGAATCTAACCCTCAGGAACTTTCCCGAATGCCCTGAGGGTGTACCTCGGCGACAAGCCCGTAGACGAGATACTAACCTGCGCCATCATGGCCATCTGTGACGGGTAAGGTTTGACGGGGAACTGCACTTTGACGCCGCCTATGGTGTACATGTTGGTGGTGTCCATGGTGCTGGTGATGCCCGATGTGTCGTCCGACCTGTTGATTGAAAAAGAAAAGGCAATTCTGAGTGCTGGCATGACTTGGCTGATGTATAATTCTTCATATATTCTCAGGCTTCATTTTCAAGCCGATGATACGCTTGTACAAAAAGACCCGAACCGACACATATATTCCTTTATTTATAGTGTGAATGCACTTATAAACCGATTCAAACATAAACACACACACACACACACACACACACACACACGCACAGTCGCACACACACACGCACAGTCGCACACACACGCACAGTCGCACACAAACGCACAGTCGCACACACACACACACACACACACACACACACACACACACACACACACACACACACACACACACACACACACACACACACACACACACACACACAACATACCGTAACCGAAAAAAGTTCCGTCGAAATCCCACTGACCTAATACATTTGGCATTATTTAAAGACCTTTAGCATAATGCCTGTATAATATCCTTGAGGAACGCTTAATGTCTTCGAAGTGAGAAACGCAATACTAGTTACTAACTGCCTGCAACAATACAGCGACGGGAACAAGAGAGATATGCAGCTTCTGTAACGACGACAGAAGCACGCTCCTGATTTCAGTAGGAGAAAAGAAAAGAAAAGAAAGAAAGAAAAAAAAGCATTACATTGTATTCTTGTTACCCTTCCTATACCCTATTCCAATCAGGATTTTGTTTACCTTTGCAACATCCTCTTTTAAATTGATTTTTCTTAGCACTTACGACACCCTATTCCCTTCAGGATTTCTCGTGACCCTTACGACACCATGAAATAAGTGCCGTCCCCTCGTTCTACGTCATTATCAAGTGCCAAAAGAGGTTAGCTTCAGTTCACCCTCCATTCCCTTCTTCCCTTCCCAATCCCCCCCCCCCCCCCACCCCGTCGTGCCCTAGTCTCCCAAAGCGGACACTGGTCAAGAAGGACGGTGCGCATGACGTCAGGTTCCCTTCATGAGCCGTTTAAAGCATGACGTCACTCTTTACCCCAGAGCTATGCAATTTCATGCAAGGTCAATGCTCTAATTCTCATTCATCTCGAGACTGCAATACAACTACAATCTATAGCGACTTACAAACCGACTGACAGACCGCGCCAAGTGCCACAAGTAGGTGTTGGTGCCCCACGCTTTGACTAAAAAAAGTATCCCTAATCTCTCCCCCCCTCCCTTCCCTCGATATCAGACCGACAAATCGTAGGCCATCGCTAAGCCACTGTACCGACTAGTAATATATTAAAGTATTTTTTTTTCTAAATCAACTAATGAAAATGTGTTCTTGCAATTGCAACACGAAGCTGGAAAGCGTGCACATCTCACTGCCGATCTATCTCTTCTTTTTCAACTGATACAGAACATCTATCGAAAG
>NW_028234421.1:8754266-8756766 GCF_977035675.1 Penaeus japonicus | reverse complement strand
GAAAGGTTTAATTGCTTCCAAGAAGTAGATGGAAAAAAAAAACATGAAATACATAATTTTGCCCAGGTACAAAGTATTATAACTATTCACTCCCACTCCCTCTCCTGTTCTCGCTGTCGTACTCTCTCTCTCCCACTCTCACTCTCGCTCTCACTCACCCACTCTGTCTCACTCTCGTTCCCATCCTCATCCCCACTCCCCTCACTTCCTTTCTTTCTTTCAACCATGGCATTTCCAAGGCGATTTGGACACGAGTGACACCAGAAAGCTCTCAACGCCTTCGACGTGTTTGTTTCTAACGAACAGAAACAGCAATCTGAATAAACACGAGAAATAAGCTGCATCTGATATATTCATTGGAGGAAAAGGGGAAACGTTAGTAAACAAGAAGCATGTCTGACTGACTGACGTTCCTGTAATGCATCGCAAGTCGACCCAAAACAGACGCATCGCTATCTTTCCCTATCTTACAGAAGAGGGTATTTAGTCTATATATATATATATATATATATATATATATATATATATATATATATATATATATATATATATATATATATACACACACACACACACACACACACACATTTGCTACCCATCTAAGAATGTAAAACTAATCAATCCAAATCTCTGAAAATGAAGGATGACGACCATAAAGCCAACGATGCTGAGAAGCCCCACGTCAAGTGCCCTTTGTCCCTTGCCCTCTGCTTGCGACTAGGCCTACTGCGGGCCCAGGATCGCGGAAGACTTCGGCGGCGGCGGCGGCGACGGAACAGCCACGGCATCGGCGCGGCACCTTGAAGGGTAACATTCCTCCGCCATTCTTCGTAGCCTTCTCACGAGCAGGCCGCGCGCCCTCGGCCTTCACCGCATACCGCGTGTGACGTGACGGATGTAGGCGATGCTACCGACACCCCCTTCCCCTTTCCCCATCCATCCCCTCCCCCTTTCCCCTCCCTCTTCCCTTCCGCAACAGGATGAGCAAGTATTATTGTACTTAATATTTTTTTTCTTTTTTTATTAACTAAGGCAGTCAACTTACTTAAGACAAGGCGAACCATTTCAATTCGTTCACCGCCCATCTCGCCTTTCTCCTACGCCTACTCAGCGCCTCGCCCAAGCCATGCCGCGTAATATCTGATCTCGATGTTACGCAGTCCGCCCGTCCGCCAACCCGCCCGAACACAAGAACGCCAGGACGCCCCGATCTGATAACGGGACCCCCCCCTCTCTCTCTCTCTCTCTTTCTTTCTTTCTTTCTTTCTTTCTTTCTCTCTCTGTTTCTTTCTTTCTCTCTCTCTCTTTCCTCCCGCCAACCACAAGGGCGCCTTTACTCGCGGTGGCCTAATCGAGGGAACTCACGCCCCTTTCCCGCAACAGTTGTCGCTGACGAACCCCTCGACCAGATTCCACGTCAGAGTGCATAGGTGGCAATACTTAGTCCCTCAAAGGTGGAGGCGTCGTAAGTAGATCATCAAAAATTGGTAGATCGCAATGAATCGCCAATGAATATACATACGGCATATAAATATACATGCGGTATATGTGTATATCATGTACGTATGCGCGTGTGTATAAAATACATAGATTCTCACACACACACACACACACACACACACACACACACACATACACACACACACACACCTTCCTATGCTAAGTCGGTACCAAAGAGTACCTGCAAAAAGCCTTCTTGTTAAAATTCGCAATTCATGTCAAGATTTATCTCCCTGAAGTGGACGTAATGACACGTGTAAATAAAATATATTCTCATTCAGCTCCGCACCTCAATGCCATGTAACTGCCCCCCTCCCCTCCCCCTCCCTCCCCGGCGAGGGAGCGAGTGTCAGCAGGTAGCGAGGCGTCGTTGTGTCCTCTGCCTGGCATGTGAGCAGAGAGGTTCCCTGGCCAGGGGACGGGAAGGGGCTGGGAGATACACCAACACGCACTTATGTTTCTTGTAGGTATACGCGCCAGCCAATAAGCATGCTGGCGCGAGCATGGGTCTATCTGCGCACGTGCGTGTATGAATGCAGACATTGCATGGGTGCCCTGTGTTCGCGGGGAAGCAGGGGGGTGGGGGTGGGGGGCAGCGGCGGACCGCGCGGCCAGGCCAAAAGGCGGATCACGTCCAGTAACGGCAATATCAGCTATTACGAACCATTAAGCCGGCCCCGAAAAATGCAAAATGTCGCTGCAGAATTCGCAGTACAGTTGGGTGGGCCCATTAAGGGCCGGGAACCTGCGCGTGCCCAGCAGGATGCGGCGGAATCGCTCGGTTTAATAGTGAGCGGGTCATCGGCGGGGCCCGCGGTGACATTCCGGCCGCGCACTCGGCGACACGCCCGCGCGCCCGCCCGCTCCTGCTGCCCCCGATCAGGCCTTCATCTCTTCCCCCTCTTCCATCTTCTGTTCTTCACTCTCCTCCTCCTCCAAGATCTTCTCACCCTCTCCTGTCTCTTCATCCGTCCTCCTCGTCCTCATCATCCACCTTATC
>NW_028234421.1:8746766-8749266 GCF_977035675.1 Penaeus japonicus | reverse complement strand
TTTTTTTCTGATTCTTTATTAGTAAGATGAGACATATTTTCTGTTTTGAAATATTTCCTTATCAATGGAACCATAGGAGATGTCAAGATATATATATATATATATTTCTTTTTTTTTTTCTTTTTTTTTTTAAGTCGCAAATAACTATGTGCAGATTTTTTCTCTCTTTTTTGTGTGAAATACGACTTGTCTATTTACTTATATTTAGTTATCTACTTAACTGGGAAATGTCTAGATTTTTACATTTTCCTTTTTGATGTCTGAAGTCATGTTATTTAGTCTGTTGCATTAGTTATTAGTGGGATATGAATTTTCTAGTAAAAACATTTAAATTATATATGCAAAAAGAGGCCTTTGCTTGTATGATTTTGATTACTTTTATCATAAGAATGAAATAAAAGAGCTATGTAGATTTTGTTGTTTTATTTCATGCTTTTGCAGCATTTATGTTTTTTCCAGATTTTGTGCCGTGAAGTTGCAAATATTGCTTTGCATCACCTAAAAATGAAATTATTTCATCTGCAACCCTTTAAAGTCACTTGAAACTCTTTCTGCAGATGCACGAACTGCTTCACAAGACTTGGAGAATTCCTTTCTAATTTCATTCGCCTGTAAGAGTTGGGCATCATGGAGCTTTTTGTTGTTCAGGCTAATAGCCTTGTAGCATTACTCCCTCTCTGAGATTTGGTCCCTCTTTTTGCCCTTCCTATGAGTTGTTGAAGAAGGTGATGAAATGGTTGAAGGAGATGGTGGTTCACCACAGGCAGATGGTGGAACTGGGGTCAGTGGTGGAGCAGTTGGCAGAGAGGGTTTTCTAGGAAGTAAAGGAGGTCCTAGAGGGCTTGGAATTGCAGGAGGTATAGAAAAGTCCTGCTGTCTGAATGAAGGACCTTCATCAACCCATTCTGAAATTGACATAAATGAAGAAATGATAGCGATTAAACGTTTTAAAATCTGTTTCTACAGAGTTACATGTGTGGGTGGGTGGGTGACAGACATACACATATTTGGCGTAGCTGATTCTGAATCATATCAAAGAATGTAGATGAAACGCTGACACAAGAGAAAACATAATTCTAATATTGCAACTGCTTATCGTTGATTTCTAACCTGAATTGTTTGCTGATGCCTCGTGTTTATTCATGAGTAATCTCTTAATATAATTCAAATAAATTATCCTTTATCACAATATGTATGTTTAATATAACAAACACGCAGAAAACGTTCAATATTACTTACGTTTCGCGCATGTACTCCCAAGCTCGATTTAGCTGAGTTGCTGTATAGATGGCATTAAAGCTGGCAGTTATGCTCTTCCGTGCTTGCTGCTTGCGACTGATGATCCCAGGGTCGTACATTTTTTAATCTATGCGATGACTATGGTCAGCGATTAGAGAAATCAACATTTTTCTCTGATTTTCCGTGAGCGAACTAGTTTTATCCTTCCCGCTCGCCATGGTTGTTCGATCATCTGGCGCGCTTTCTGCGTACGCAGGGTTACCAACTGTTGCAAATATTCGGACCGCCCGAAAACGTTTTGGGGCCGGCTCACCCCACTGCCTTGACGTTTGAAAAAATCGATTTGAGTTTTCGGGCCGGCCCCACGCAATTTATTTTCGGGTTGGTAACGCCCGAAACCTGATGTTTAAAAAAACGGCCCTATATCTCTATGTTTATGCCTGTGTCTGTTTCTCAGGCTGTCAGTCCCTCTATCTGTTTCTCTGTTTGTGCAGCTGTTTGCCCATCCGTGTGTCTGCTTGTCCGTCTCTTTGTCTACATATCTCTGCCCTGTGTCTGTTTCTGTCAAAGTCACTGTGTCTGCGATGTTTATATTCATGTATTTGTGATCAGCAATATTATTTTATGATTGTCTATCTGTATCTGTTTAATTCACTGCGTCTGTAGCTGCCTGTCTGTCTTTGCGTCGATAGCCAGTGACTACTTCTGTAGCATTCTCTATCAGTTTCTTGTTTCTGCGTCTGTATTTGTCTGCTCTTGTGTCTGTTTCTGTGTATGTGTATGTGTGTGTGTGTGTGTAATCTCTCTCTTCTCCCCTCCCTCTCCCTCTCTCTCTCTCTCTCTCTCTCTCTCTCTCTCTCTCTCTCTCTCTCTCTCTCTCTCTCTCTCTCTCTCTCTCTCTCTCTCTCTCTCTCTCTCTCTCTCTCTCCATCTGCTGTAAATATAAACACATTTCTCATCCCTTTCAGTTCCTCTTTCTGCCCCTCTGTACCTGAATCGACCGTCTTTCTATGCAATTCTACGCATACGTGCTTATCGGCAAATCAGTCTCTTATCACCAATCTACCTGTCTGTCTATCTGTCAATATGCCTTACTCCCTATCTCCTTGCCTGCCTGCCTATCTACCTGGGTGTCTGTCTGCCTGCATATCTGCCTGCCTGCCTGCCTATCAGCCTGGGTGTCTGTCTGTCTGTCTGCCTGCCTATCAGACTGGGTGTCTGTCTGTCTGCCTGCCTGCCTATCAGCCTGGGTGTCTGTCTA
>NW_028234421.1:8734266-8739266 GCF_977035675.1 Penaeus japonicus | reverse complement strand
TCTGCTTTCATTCTTCAGCCGTCCTTTCCGTGTCGCCCGCCGACGGCTGCAATACCCGGCATTTGTCACACGCACACTCACACATTGGCAAAACGCTATATTATGTGTATCATTTTAACACAAACTATGCTAATCATATGCTAATTGTTCGCCAGACTTCTCACCTGCCCCCCCACTCCCCACCCGTCCCACCTGCCCCTTAATTACACACTTCGAAGCAAATGAAAACTGAATTCCCAAAGCCGAAAACCTCCTGCATGACAGAACTGATGGTCCAACTAGTCATGCATAATGCAGTGGACTTCGGTGGGGGGTAAACGCGCTAATACGGTGCTCTTTCGGGTGGAAAGCTCATAATAAAATATATGAAGCATAATCCAACTAAATATACAGGATATTAATAACAATAATAATAATAATAATAGTAAATAATAATAATGGCAATAATAATAATAACAATAATAATAATAATAATAACTGATAATGATAATAAAAATACTATAAAAATATAGTAAATAGCAACAACGATAATAAAAATGCTATAAAAATATGGTAAATAACAGCAATAACAATAATTTAACAATAGTAATAATAATAACAATAACAGTGATCCATGCTAAAAAATAATATATGTAACTCGGGACACACTCGGTACTAAATAGGAATCATAAAACACACAGAACATCCTCACGGGACAAGTCCTACCCTCCGACACAGCCCCCCATCCACCCACCCACCCACTAAATACGCAGGTGTTTTGTGCCATCCTGTCCCATCCAGACCCGCAGTCACACACATTTCGAATTCTATAAAGTCTATTAAAAAAACAAAGATCAATACGCCTTTTCGCCAATAATGGGCGCCACGTGAGCCACAACACCTGATGGACCGATTAGACACCTTAATTAGGTCCTGGCAATACACGTAAGAGCGTAATTAGGGCACATACGGAAGCCTTATCGCCCGCGCATCTTAATAACGGGTATATGTATATCCTGTCGTTTGCATTATGCTAATCGCCCAATGTGCAGGTGTTAAATAATGCTATGTTAAAAAAATGGATGCATAAAATGCAGATGAAAAAATATGTATATGTATATATATATATATATATATATATATATATATATATATATATATATATATATATATATATATATATAATACTACACATACACACACAACCCCAACAACCAACCATACACACACACACACACATCCGCCCACGCTCACACAACCACCATTACATATATATTAAATAATTGTAGTATAAATAAAAATGATATCAATATATATATATATATATAAATATATATATATATATAGTGGTTAGTGGTGTGTATGGTATGTTGTGTGTGTGTGTGTGTGTGTGTGTGTGTGTGTGTGTGTGTGTGTGTGTGTGTGTGTGTGTGTGTGTGTGTGTATGTGTGTTTCTGTGCGTGTGCGTGTGTGTGTGCGCGCGCATCTGTCTGTTTGCATCTATAGGTCTATAAACTATATAATCATCTGCAGAGAGAGGGGGGGGGGGAAGGAAGAGGGAGAGTGAGAGAGAAGAGGAGAGAGAGAGAGAGAGGAGAGAGAGAGAGAGGAGAGAGAGAGAGAGAGGAGAGAGAGAGAGAGAGAGGAGAGAGAGAGAGAGAGGAGAGAGAGAGAGAGGAGAGAGAGAGAGAGGAGAGAGAGAGAGAGGAGAGAGAGAGAGAGAGAGAGAGAGAGAGAGAGAGGGGAGAGAGAGAGAGGAGAGAGAGAGAGAGAGAGAGAGAGAAGGAGAGAGAGAGAGAGAGAGGAGAGAGAGAGAGAGAGAGAGAGAGAGAGAGAGAGAGAGAGAGAGAGAGAGAGAGAGAGAGAGAGAGAGAGAGAGGAGAGAGAGAGAGAGGAGAGAGAGAGAGAGAGAGGAGAGAGAGAGAGAGAGAGGAGAGAGAGAGAGAGGAGAGAGAGAGAGAGAGAGAGAGAGAGAGAGAGAGAGAGAGAGAGAGAGAGAGAGAGAGAGAGAGAGAGAGAGAGAGAGAGAGAGAGAGAGAGAGAGAGAGAGAGAGAGAGAGAGAGAGAGAGAGAGAGAGAGAGAGAGAGAGGAGAGAGAGAGAGAGAGAGAGAGAGAGAGAGAGAGAGAGAGAGAGAGAGAGAGAGAGAGAGAGAGAGAGAGAGAGGAGAGAGAGAGAGAGAGGAGAGAGAGAGAGAGAGAGAGGAGAGAGAGAGAGAGGAGAGAGAGAGAGAGAGAGAGAGAGAGAGAGAGAGAGAGAGAGAGAGAGGAGAGAGAGAGAGAGAGAGAGAGAGAGAGAGAGAGAGGAGAGAGAGAGAGAGAGAGAGAGAGAGAGAGAGAGAGAGAGAGAGAGAGAGAGAGAGAGAGAGAGAGAGAGAGAGAGAGAGAGAGAGAGAGAGAGAGAGAGAGAGAGAGAGAGAGAGAGAGAGAGAGAGAGAGAGAGAGAGAGAGAGAGAGAGAGAGAGAGAGAGAGAGAGAGAGAGAGAGAGAGAGAGAGAGAGAGAGAGAGAGAGAGAGAGAGAGAGAGAGAGAGAGAGAGAGAGAGAGAGAGAGAGAGAGAGAGAGAGAGAGAGAGAGAGAGAGAGAGAGAGAGAGGAGAGAGAGAGAGAGAGAGAGAGAGAGAGAGAGAGAGAGAGAGAGAGAGAGAGAGAGAGAGAGAGAGAGAGAGAGAGAGAGAGAGAGAGAGAGAGAGAGAGAGAGAGAGAGAGAGGAGAGAGAGAGAGAGAGAGGAGAGAGAGAGAGAGGAGAGAGAGAGAGAGGAGAGAGAGAGAGAGAGAGAGGAGAGAGAGAGAGAGAGAGAGAGGAGAGAGAGAGAGAGAGAGAGAGAGAGGAGAGAGAGAGAGAGAGAGAGAGAGGAGAGAGAGAGAGAGGAGAGAGAGAGAGAGAGAGAGAGGAGAGAGAGAGAGAGGAGAGAGAGAGAGAGAGAGAGAGAGAGAGAGAGAGAGAGAGAGAGGAGAGAGAGAGAGAGAGAGGAGAGAGAGAGAGAGAGAGAGAGGAGAGAGAGAGAGAGAGAGAGAGAGAGAGAGAGAGAGAGGAGAGAGAGAGAGAGAGAGAGAGAGAGAGAGAGAGAGAGAGAGAGAGAGAGGAGAGAGAGAGAGAGAGAGAGAGAGAGAGAGAGAGGAGAGAGAGAGAGAGAGAGAGAGAGAGAGAGAGAGAGAGAGAGAGAGAGAGAGAGAGAGAGAGAGAGAGGAGAGAGAGAGAGAGAGAGAGGAGAGAGAGAGAGAGGAGAGAGAGAGAGAGAGAGAGAGGAGAGAGAGAGAGAGGAGAGAGAGAGAGAGGAGAGAGAGAGAGAGAGAGAGAGGAGAGAGAGAGAGAGAGAGAGAGGAGAGAGAGAGAGAGGAGAGAGAGAGAGAGAGGAGAGAGAGAGAGAGAGAGGAGAGAGAGAGAGAGGAGAGAGAGAGAGAGAGAGGAGAGAGAGAGAGAGAGAGAGAGAGAGAGAGAGGAGAGAGAGAGAGAGGAGAGAGAGAGAGAGAGGAGAGAGAGAGAGAGGAGAGAGAGAGAGAGAGGAGAGAGAGAGAGAGGAGAGAGAGAGAGAGAGGAGAGAGAGAGAGAGAGAGGAGAGAGAGAGAGAGGAGAGAGAGAGAGAGAGAGAGAGAGAGAGAGAGAGAGAGAGAGAGAGAGAGAGAGAGAGAGAGAGAGAGAGAGAGAGAGAGAGAGAGAGAGAGAGAGAGAGAGAGAGAGAGAGAGGAGAGAGAGATAGAAAACGAAAGAGAGATAAAGAGAGGAAAAGAGGGGGAGAGGAAGAGAAAGAGGGGAAGAGAAAAATGAGAGAAGGAAGAGAGAGAGAGAGAGAGAGAGAGAGAGAGAGAGAGAGAGAGAGAGAGAGAGAGAGAGAGAGAGAGAGAGAGAGAGAGAGAGAGAGAGAGAGAGAGAGAGAGCTAAAGAGAGAAAAAAGTAAATGAGACATGCAGCGGGTAAAGGTGACACACGTGGTGAGGGAGAAGGGTGCATAAAGGGTTGAGAGAAGTACACGAGGCAGCACGGGCGTACGAGGACGGAAGAGGAAGGAGTTGCGTTAGGACGAAGCGCAAGGGAAGACGACGGCGACGCAGCAGATGGCGCGGAGGCCCATGCACCGCCACCGCCCTGCCGACGGACACATAAACCATGCGCCCAAGGAGATGTTGCAAGGATATAAGTATAGTGCTGGCGGGCAACGCCGGGGGGCAGACACCAGTGGCAGACACACCTCAGGACTCTGGACGGGATGGAGGAGGAGGGGGGGGGGGGCAGGGTGTAGGGTGTAGGGTAAGACAATTGAAAGGCAGGTGGAAACCTAAGGGGAATTAAGTGGAATGCAAGTGGAACGCTAATAGCCGGTAGGCTTGAAAACAAGTGAAATGCAAACGGAAACAAGTGGAACGCAAGTGGATACAAATGGAACGCAAGTGGAAAACAAGTGAAATGCACGTGGAAAACAAATGGAACTCAAGTAGAACACAACTAGGAAACAAGTGGCACAAAAGGGTCAAAGCGAAATGTAGAGAAATTGCATATAAGGGTGAAAATGGGCACTCGATTCGATAGTGTTAACCAGCGATAAAGAAAAAAATATATATCTCAAATGCACATCAAAAGCGAGCGATACATACAGTAGTCTCTAGTAAAGAGGCGATGAAAAAAAAAATCATGATGATATTGTAATTACAAAAAAACCTCGCTATCTGTTGTGGTCATAATGGCAAGTAATTAAATATTCTAACATCTTTTTCTCGTTTTCATACTTTCAGACCTTAGTATTCACACTCACACACACGCACACACAGACACACACACACACACACACACACACACACATACACAGTCATACACACACACAGTCATACACACACACACACACACACACACACACACACACACACACACACACACACACACACACACACACACACACACACACACACACACACACACACACACACACACACACACACACACACACACACACACACACACACACACGCGCGCGCGCGCGCGCGCGCGCACACACACACACTCCCTCCTTCCATATACCTCCATCCAT
>NW_028234421.1:8724266-8726766 GCF_977035675.1 Penaeus japonicus | reverse complement strand
CTCCCTCTCTGTCGGCGCCGCAACTACAGCGGGCCGAAGGGACGGACACGTGCCAAAAATAAGACATCTCGAGGTTATTAGGGGACATGTAAGACACGTTGTACAACATTTCGTGGATATATGGGGAAGGCGCTTGCCATCCTATCACATTTCAGCCTTCGTGTTCGCAGGTTTAGAGCGCTAAGGGCAGCTGTGTATCTGTCCCCCTCCCCCACCCCCTCCCCTCATACCCCCTTCCCCCTTGCCCTTTCTCCCCCGTTCCGCCGCGACATCTGCGATCCTTCTGGCGGCGACAGCGAAGACGACGGCTCAAAGGGAGAACACGAAAAGGGCGGGGCCAAAGGGGACCCAAGACCTTGGCTTAACACGAGAGTCGGCGGACACTCTCTTTTAATAAGGTCCAGTTACCCAGGGAAACAAGAAACCAATTACGTGCTTTTGAATTAAGGAAGGAAGGAAGGAAGGAAGGCAAGGTGAAGGGAAATCAACTCTCCCCCTCTCGCCCTTTCTTCCCCTTTCGCGACGGCGCCCTTTGTCCCCCGCCTCGGTGCCTTCGCCACTGTAATTTGTTTATTTATCTATTCATCTATTTTTGGAGGGGGCGTCTTCTGACATCTACACAATGTGCCATTTATTCCCGTGAAAGGCTACATACAATCAGATTATACAATTTATACACATACTACCGAACATATATACATGAATACATATCCCTCAAAATAGATATCACACAAACACACACACACACACACACACATATGCGAAAGGTGCCACTCTGACATGAAGCCGGGGCGCGTCACACCCACACCCGCGCGGTCGTGAGGGCGTCGCGTCAAATGGGCGGGGGCGGCGGCGGGCGCGAACAAGAGAGGCATCATCGCCACCACGACAACAGCCAGTGTGACCCGGATGCCTGCCTAGTAATCCCGCCGCCTTCTTCACTCTCATTTACCTGTCAGGCTAAATTGGTTCCCTCCCCTCTCTTCCCCACGCCCGCCCGCCCGCCCGCCCGTACAATACCCATCTCCGCGGCCGACGCAGCTGGGGGACTGGGCGAGGACACAACTGCTCCGGCGCCCGCAGCAACACCTGCACCGCCGCCACACGCTCTCATCTTCAAAGCGAAACCATCAGACTAATAATGTACGTTTCGGAGCCTTTGGTCCTCGCGCGTCCATGTGATGTGCTCATTACATGCTGACTCTGGGTCGCTCTCGTGCGCATGATTTTGCAACATGACCTCTACCCGTTGCGGAGATCTGGAATTACATTTTTTTTTTTTTTTCAAAGAAATTGACAACGTAGCTAACTGATTATAGGTCCATCAACTTGCACAGCCCATAAATTCTTAAAAAAAAGGGGGGAGCTCATTCCAAATGGAGATTTATTCACTTCCGGCAATAAAATTTACGCCCGCCTCCCCCCGCCCTAGCCTTCTCGGTAGCATCTTAACGAACTAAATACTTGAGGCAGCTTTAACACTATCGCTGTCGCTATCGTTTTAATTCCACGGCGATCTCGCTGAACATAGAACATTATTCGTGATGGTACTGTTAATACCAATGCGGTAGGTATTAGTATCGTGATGGCGGCTGAGGCGGCGTTGGCATCGGCGTTGGTGGTAGTTGTAGTAGTGGTGGTGGCGGCGGTGGTGGGGTGTTGGCGGACAATATGACGCAGAAGCCGCTAATTACCGGTATAATAAGTGACACCTGCAGGTGTGTCGCCACGCCCCAGGAACCCCCTTCCCTCCCCCACGCCCGCGCACACACACAGACACACATACACCGCAACCACATGTACCAGTCATATCCTCCCTGTTGCAGTCACAGAGACAGGAAGCGGGGGATGGCACTCAGGGCCAAGGGCGATAAGAGAAAGAGGAAAAAAGAGAAACAGGAAAAAGGGAGGGGGGGGAGGGGGAAGGGGCGAAAAGGGATTGAAATGAATGAATACCAGAAAGGGGAAGAAAGTCTTGGATAACCCTCAGAAAATCCGACAATGGATACACCTGCAGTTTCCCTATACGATCACCAATCTCCCTAAACTAGTTTCCCATTTTCGCTCTCTTTCTGTTTCCCCTCATTTTCCCCTGTCCATTTTCTTATGTCTCATATCTGGACGCTTCTTCCTTTACTTCCCACGTTGATCAGAGAGAGCTTCCCTTCCTCTTATTATCACTGATGCAGCCTAATAATAATAACCAAAAAATAAGAAATAAAAAAAAGTTAAATAAAAAATAAATAAAGCTATAAAGAGGATTAGTATAATAAGTAACGAGATAATGTGAAAAAAACGAAGAGCCGGGTGGGCGTGAAAATAATTAGCGAGGACAATGGCCGGTCCACAAACAAAAACATCGTGTGTCAGCGCCGTATCCGGCCGTCTGATCCTCGCTGATAATATGTAACACATCCGACCCTACTTCGATGTCCTCCCCTGCCACCAACGCCCACACCTGTAACCCTCCCACCCTGCCCCATCCCCTCCTCTAGCCACA
>NW_028234421.1:8704266-8709266 GCF_977035675.1 Penaeus japonicus | reverse complement strand
TTACCCAAATACATAAACACAAAGAAATACACTTACTTCAATTCTTCGAGTTCCTTCAATTCAACATCAAAACAATGAAATTTGCCTCCATTCAATAATCAGCTGATTTGGCTCCTTTACCTATTCTTAGTCTTCCTGTACACCTCTCGAGTACCACGATGGGAGAGTTATTGGCGGTTATTAGCACACATATCGTGGACAGTATATTTAGCAATAGCACAAAATGTCACGGGGAACATTTGTCGAGTATTATTTCTATGAGGAATATAAGGAAAAAATATTTGACTCTTGCGCGCTCGTTTCTGTGACGTCAGATGTAAACAATGATGGTGGCTATGAAAAGCTGCGAGGACAAACTGCTGATTGCTATTCATTCTTTCTTTGAATTATCCCTAGAGACGTATTTTGTGTTTTAAAATGTATATTAATTTGACTTGAGTATATTTAGCTCGATTTGTATGTGAAAAATTGATATTCAGAGAGAAATAGAACAAAATAGTGAGGAGAGCGAGGACAAAAGGACATTTACTTATGATCACTATTTACTTATTATCAGGACTCTAATCTTTCAAACGATATCATTCCAACTAATGTACTCCCTTATTTACGCAATATTCATCCACCTATACAACAAAATAAGAACGACGGGAAGGATTTATAGAGAAAATTGTATTTGTATTTTCAGCGGGAATCTTCAATCGCGACAGAAAACGTATTTTCATTCTTATCTCCTTTTCAATGAATATTGTCACTGCAGTGGGTATTTACAATGCCTCAGCACAGTTATAAGGTATAGAACATGAATTCATAACAGTTAAATAGAGTTGATATGAAAGTAGTAGCAATATATTGATCTGAACTGTCAATGATGTAATCAATGTTATTGTTTTTATTTTGAGAGTTATTTTTCTATATATTCATACGCAGTTGATGATATGCTTTGTCCACTATCTTCTGTTTTCTCGTTCAATTTTCTCTTTTTTGTAATCAAAACCGACAAATCATGCATCGAAACTTTCCTTTTCAACAGTGATTTGTATCTGTGGTGATGCAACATCATGTAACAGTTTTGATTTACATAATAGAGCAGTTGTTTTGACCACGTGGTATTCGACGATCCATTGGCAGTTATACCTGTCATATTTTGAATGTTGAAATCTTGTTTTTATATCTCGTAATTTTATTTTCAGAATGTTTGCTATTGCTAAAGATGAAGCGAATTATTTAGTTTTAATATTGTTAGGTGGACTTTTCCAGTTAAGTGGCAAGAGTAAAAGATAATTTGTGAATTTGATGATTCTTTATGCATCATATCTTATCGAGGAAAGAAAAGGCAGCTGTCTGTTTAGATTATACATTCTTGCATTGATATGCATGTATAATGTATACTATTATCAAAAGTACAAGCATATATTTACATTTGTTTAAATCATCCATTTGATGTGATGAATATCAGTTAATGATGATTATCATTATAATGATGATGATGACGATAATAAACCCCATTTTCCAGGTGGAAGACACGGTGCGGGCTGTAAGCCAAGCCATTGTGACGGTGCTAAGATACTCCACAAATGCGACTTTCATAAGTACTTGCCTCACCCGCCTCCAGGTTAGATCTTTTGATGTTAGTGTGAGTGGGCATATGTATGCGTGTGCTTTTAGAGTGAGTGGGGTATGTGTGTGCGTGCATATTTTTTAAAGAATAAGTATACGTGGGTGTGTGATTTCTTTGTTTTTTTGTTTTGTTTTTTGAACAAGTAAATGCAGGTAAATGTGTATTGTTTGAAGTGACTGTGCATGCATTTTTGTAAGAGGATGTTCCTGAGTGTGTGTTCATCTCTTCGAGTGAGTGTGCGTGGGTTTGCGTGTATCTTTTTAAGTGAGGGCTGTGTGTGCATCTTCTGGTATGAGTGTGCTTAAGCGTGGATCTTTTGAAGTATATACGTGTGTGTGCTTGCATCTTTTGATGTGAATGTGCGTGCATCTTATGGCGTGAGCATGCGTGTATCTTTTGACGTGAGTGCATGCGTTATCAAATGTTCACAAAACTTTTCTTTATATTTTCAAAACTGCTGAATTTGCTGATAGTAGATGAACCGCCTCTGTTATGTGACAGAAGACTGGCATTCCCGCTAATTATTTTTTCGATAAAGTTCACCGTAGCATTTTCTAAAAAAGAAAAGAAAAAGAGTATGACAGAAATTACGATTTTAGTTTAAAGGTTGCATTTACACCATTCTTTGCTCAAGACCGGCTATATCTTGTATATATTGTAGAAGTCTCTTTACTGATTAAATGGTAGATAGAAGCCTGGAAATAGTATATATGTAAATAGAAACGCATAAAGTGCGCGCTTCTGTTCATGAGTTAAAGTACATATCATTTTTCTAAGTTACGGTATATCATATTTTGACAAAGAATGTAGTTCTAAATCATAGTTACACTATATTTGAATTAAGATGAATATATAATTGTTGTGAGATATTATACTTCTGTTTCAAATTCTATAAGAGCTATAAATTGCTCTACATTTATTGAGGAAACAGTCCGGAGCGCGAAGTGAGCAGCGCCCCGGCGGCGGGTCAGTCGCCGACCACACTTTTCCCCAGTTTCCCCTGTTGACCATTTTCTTCTTCCCGCGGCCAGGCGAGCACCCTGGCCGAGGCAGAGCACCGCGTGGCGCTGCACCTCTGGTCGATCCTGCACAGGCACCAGGGCGCCTCCATTCCGCCGGAGATCGCACAGGAGCTCACCATGCTGCCCTTGTGCCAGGACCAGCTCTCGGTGAGATTATTTACGTGCCAAGACGCCGCCGCCGAGGAACCGCAAGGAGCAGATCAGGGAAACGATTCCCAGGCCGAGTTGTTCATGGACGATGGAAGGGATGATCTCTTTTCCAAACTGGCCACGTCAGACCTGCGGGCGCATTCTGCAGGAAGGGCAACGGCACCGCAGATCTCTCCCCAGTCACAACCCAGCCTGTGCGCGTCTACTGTGAATGCACAGGATGCACACACTTCAGTTTCCCCGCCACTCCTTCAGAGTCACCAACCGAGAGGGAATAGAGAGCAGGGTCCATTGTCGAACGATTTGCTTATCGATGAGCAAGCAGATAAGGAAGGAGCAGGTGGGCCACCATCGCCAGACGAGGACAATGAAGAGATCCTCCGAGGTGGAATCGGTCACGAGAGCCAGGAGATCCTGCAGGACGCGTCGCCGCTGGAGAGCAGCTGGGGCAGCCTCGCAGCTCGGGCTCTCTGCGACCCGACGCCCAGCGAACATTCTTTACAATTTTCTCGAGTAGATTGCTTTGAGGAGAGTCAGTTGATGGCGGACTTTCCTTCGGAAGAAGATTTACCTGCAGCCAATGATTGTCGTTTGGAATCATATTGCCAGAGAGATTCCAAAGGGCGAATTGATCAAGCTCTTTATCTACTCTCGCAAACACCGACGCCTTCAGCACAGGAGGAGGCCTACGCAAATAATAAGCGACTGATGGAGAGAGCCCTGGTAGATCTGTCGGAATGCATGTCCGAGGACGACTGCACAACCAGGGATAACTTATGGTGGTGTCCACTACCAAGGGAACGAGAAGTAGCCCAAAGCCCGCAATCAGACTTGGGAAACTCTATCGCTCCTGCGGGGGCGACTCAGGGGAGCGAATCTGAGTCACTTTTAAGAGGTCTGAATATGTGGCAAGAGGAGAATCCACTGGATATGATAGTCGTTCACGAATCTGACTTCGAGGATAATGACTATGGCGACAGCTGGGATCCGGATAGACTCAACAAGGCTGAAAACCTAAAAATAACAGACTCGCAAAATATCTCGTCTGGTAAGCATGAACAGGAAAGTCAGCCTGGAGATGTCCGAACTGATCAGGTTAAAAACTGCAATGACGACTATGAACAGGCCGAAGCGACATACTCTGACGTACGGAAAGCGCCGCCGGGAACCCATGCTGTCAACATCTACGGAAAATCTGGCGATAACCAGGTCATCGCCCTGCCATCCGCTTCCGTCGCCACCATCAAAAATAATAAAGTGGTTCCGGCAATAAAATACACTCATACGAGCTTTTTAGACGAAGATCCCCTCGATGGACCCCCCAGCAAAGAGGTGCAACATAACTCTCAGTTCCGACAGGGTGCGCTTTCCACAAAGACATCAGACAAGAACAACACGGCTGCACACGAAGACAACACCCAGGAGTGGCAAGAAGGGGGAACTGCTCCATCTAAGGCGCCGCGCCAGCTCTCGGAGGGCCAGGTATCCGAGGAAGAGGACTCAGAGTCTCTGCTGAAGGGCGTTGTCTTTGACTCTATTATAGGGTTCCCTGTGGAGCGGCTGCCTTCACAAGAGCCTAATTAACGCTGTTATGGCGCTGATCGTCTCGAGTGAACTGTGGCGCATTGATGTTGTTTCCACCAGACGTGCAAAAATCCAGGGCTGAAGGTCTTGTTTTTTAACGTGGTAGTTAAATATGTAAATTGAGGTTGTAGTTTTCTTTTTCTTTAGGATCTTTACAACGAAAAAAAAATACACTAAAAGATATTTAGCTCCTCAAGGAATTTCACATGTACAATGTTATCTGTATCTTACTTCAGTGAATTTTACGTACACTGTATTTCAGCTATGTCTCTCTGTCACTTCAATCTTTTGAAAATATGTCACAGCTTATTTCCGTATGCAAACTAGACCCTGCCTGATATGTTCCCAGATAATTGATAGTGCACTTGCAATCCGGGATTTGTTGCACGGGCGGGGTAGGATAGGGGGTGTATCTATAATGACTGAGTACTGCTAATTAAATCTCTTTGTTCATTCCCGGATTTATGGCGTTCGTGTTTGAGACTTGTTTAAAGCCTCCTCGTGCCGTAAGCCCATCATTCCAGCTGTGCCGTGTTCCGGAACGTGTGTTAGCTCGCCCCGACGTGCCATTCGCTGTGCTATTAAAAGATTGTGTGTCTGCAGATGAGAGGACGGGAAATCTTTAC
>NW_028234421.1:8694266-8696766 GCF_977035675.1 Penaeus japonicus | reverse complement strand
GCCGCGCTGGGGTGTAATGACGTGGTGGTAATTCGGGAGGCGGGCTTTGGATCGGGGAGGGAAGGGGGGGAGGGGGACAATGGGGGGGGGTAAACGGTGGGTGTGTGGGGGTTGTTGTTGGGGTGGGGTGGGTGGGTAGGTATTGGGAGTGGGGGTAGGGGTGAGGGGGTATGGAGGTGTTATAAGGGGAGGGGTGGGGTTGAGGAGAAAGGAAGGGGAGGGGGAGGATAGAGGAGGAAGGGAGGGGCAGGGGGAGAGGGAGGGGGGAGGGGAAAACTCTCGTCGATCACGTGCCTCTGAGAGTTGTCCTCGTGCTGACTGCCCTGCTTATTGCCCTAAATCAACACTTTGTCATCATTATGTGCTCCTCTATCCAACACTGTCCCTAACTAAGCCGCCTCACTGCCCTTTGAAATTTCGTCTGAATGTGCGTGTGTGCGAGCGTGTGTGTGTGTGTGTGTGAGTGTCTATATGTGTGTGTGTGTGTGTGTGTGTGTGTGTGTGTGTGTGTGTGTGTGTGTGTGTGTGTGTGTGTGTGTGTGCGTGTGTGTTATGAATATACTAACAATGGCAGGAACGTGTCAAGAGCATGTAAGGTACATAAAGCGAAAACAGACGAAAAA
Source organism: Penaeus japonicus (assembly GCF_977035675.1). Classification (NCBI taxonomy): domain Eukaryota; kingdom Metazoa; phylum Arthropoda; class Malacostraca; order Decapoda; family Penaeidae; genus Penaeus; species Penaeus japonicus. The sequence goes on along the minus strand of NW_028234421.1, from coordinate 8,696,143 downwards.
AATCGTGTTGTGACTCATATAAACAAGACCAACGTGTCGTGAGTAGTTTTCCCCTGAAACAACAAAAAAAAAAAAACAGTTATAATATTAATACCGCACGCCGAGATTAAAACCGCCTAATATTAGTCTTTAACAAATAATAGTTTAGCGCATTTAATAGGTGAAAATAATCGCCAGCTGGTGATTAAAAGTAAACTGTCAAGACCGAAAATGTTGACTTATCCGGGGGGAGGGGGATGAAAAGAAGGAATTTGCATATTTCTTGTCATATTATCATAAAGACAGGTGATAACAAGAAATAAATACCGAGATTATTATGCATGTTAGTCGCGAACACGAAAATGTAAACAAATGTCAGGAACAATTTTGGACACAAGGTTTTGGCACGAAAAACGCGTTTCAATAAAATGCATAAAACAAACAAACAAACACCCTCCTGAGTCTCCTCCGGCTCCACTTCCCAACTGACGAGTTGAATAATTAAAATAAAACACCACGTCTCATCAACGAACCGGTCAAAAAAGGAATAGAAAAAGAGAGAGAGAGAGAGAGAATGAAAAAAACAACAACCTATCGGCGGAATTAAGAGACAAACCCCTTAGATACAACAAAAAACAGGGGGGGGGGGGGAGAAGGGAGACAGGGAGAGGGGGTAAAAGGGGAGAGGGGAGAGTAGAAGGGAGAAAGGGAGAGGTGGAGTAGGAGGGAGAAGGGAGGAGTAGAGGGGAGAGGGGAGGGGAGAAGAAGGGAGAAGGGGAGAGGGAGATAGAAGGAAGAGGGGGAGAGGGGTAGTAGAAGGGAGAGGGGGAGAGTAGAAGGGAGAAGGGGAGAGAGGAGGGGAGTAGAAGGGAGAAGGAGAGAGGGGAGATAGGGGGGAGGGAGTAGAAGATAGAAGGGGAGAGGAGAGGGGAGGGGAGGGGAGGAGGAGAGAGAAGGGGGAGATGGGGAGGTATATCCTTTTTTAGCGTCCAAGAAACAGAGAGAGAGAGGCAGACATGAAAACTCCCACAGATCAATCCGGTTGGCTCATGTAAAAGAAATGAGCCATATTTTTCTCTCTTCACAGGTCGCGCGGATTCATCATTAAAGCCTCCAATATGTCAAGTGTCAAAGCTGTCAAAACTTTCTAACGGATCCCAATTGCCGCGTTATTATGCCGTTACTTTGAGATTATTGTATTAAGCTCGGCCGCTCAGCTTCGGGCGAGGCGAGGTGGCCGGTAAGCTGGTTCATCCTCGTTTTTCTTGCTTTTTCTTGTTCGGCTTTCTTTGTTGATGTTCGCCATTGTTCTTATTATTCATTTATTATTTTTTGTTGTTGCTTTTATTGCTTTCATATGTGTATGTATACATGTATACATATATGTGTGTATATATAAATACACATACACACATATACATATATATATATATATATATATATATATATATATATATATATATATATTATATAAATATTATATATATACATATATATATACATATATATATTATATAAATATTATATATATACATATATATATATATATATATACATATATATACATATATATATATATATATTATATATATATATACACACACTTATATATACACATATATAGACACACACACACACACACACACACATGTAGCACGCGCGCGCGCGCGCATGCTACATGTGTACGTTTCTAAACAATGCGCAGATCTAACCCGTCCTGGCACGTATAGACAAATAAATGTACATATGTATTCACACAAATAACATGCACATGTGTTGGTGTGTGTGTGTGTGTGTGTGTGTGTGTGTGTGTGTGCGTGTGCGCGCGTATGTTATTTGTGTGAATACATACGTACATTTATTTCTCTATACGAGCCAGGACGGGATAGATCTGCGCA
>NW_028234421.1:8656766-8659266 GCF_977035675.1 Penaeus japonicus | reverse complement strand
CCCTCGCCGGGCGCACTCGCCTCGCGGCACCTTCCAGGCACCCTCGCCAACCCCCTGCAACGCCCCGCCGAAGTCCAGCCCCTCTGACACCCGACGGAGCCCGGCGACGTCCTGGCAGCTGCGTGTGACACCGCTCCAGGCCTACCCGCCCCCGTGGCCCCACCCGACACCCATTCCCGCCCTGCTTAACCCGACACCCTGACCCTCGCTCACCCACTCACTGACTCACCCTTTGGAAGACCGCGGAGCCCAGGGTGTGCCCGGGCGTCAGAGGCTGAACTCAGGGTATGTCTGTCTGTCTGTCTGTCTGTCTGTCTGTCTGTCTGTCTGTATAATCGTGATTCTCGTTTTCCTTTCAGATTTGCATTTGATTTATTAACATTTCATAAGGGCGAAGTAGCATGGATATTCACTGTCAAAACTGTATTGATTACAGAAGTGATCTGATTGTTAATAGTAGCTCATGAAATTATGATGATACTAATCCTGTAATAAAAAGTGGTTATAACTATGTCGCATTATATAGTAATGATGATATATAATAGTAATAGTGATAGTAACTCCACTTACGGAAGATGTTTAATGAAATAGCAGGAGCAGTAGTTATGGAAATAATTATCATAATGATAGTGTGAATGATAATAAAGGTAACAATACTAAATCGTAGTTTAATGATAACATTCATGATGATAATGATGGCGATAACACTAATACTATTACTAACATTGATAATGATTATGAAATGATGATTATAATAGTTTTATTAATAATAAGGATGAGGACAATACTGATAATCATAATGGCAGCAAATATGATAATGAGATGATACGCATAATGATGATGATTTAAATAAGAGTAAAAGTAATGACTGATAAGAATTATTATGGTGATGATAATGATAATAGTAATAAGGGTGACAACCATACTGATAATAATACTAATACTAGTACTAATAGTAAATATTAAAGAAGATTATTAATATGATAAATAAATTACGATGACAAAGATGATCATGATAATAAAAAAAAGTAGTAATGAAGAAAGTGGTATTAATCAATTTGATAAAGCTAATTCTTCCAATATTCATGATGATAATAACGATCGCAACAACAATAAGAGGAACACGATGAGCGTGATGAAAATAATGATGATGAAAATGATTATATTATCAATAATAAAGATAATGAGAATAATGATGAAAACCATAACGAAATCAAGAGCAGCAAATATAACATAATCAACACCAATAGCAATGATATTAATGATACTGATGAGAATTACTAATGATAGAAATTCTAATAATGATTATATTGATAATAATTATGATGATATTGATAACAATAATGATAATAATAATGGCAACGATAATGATGATAATAATACCTAAATAATGATAATGATAATATCAACAATTGTGATAATAAAGATGATAATAATGATAGTAATAATAGTAATAATGATAATGATAACAATGAAAAAATCCTGCTAATGATAATAATGAAAATAATAATCCTGCTAATGATAATAATGAAAATAATAATCCTGATAATGATAATAGTAACAACAATAACAGTAATTAAAATCATAACAATAATGATTGCAATAAAACATGATAACAATGATAATCATGATACCAATAATGCTTATATAATGATAATAATGACAATTATGATAATAATGATAACTGTAACAGCAACAGAATCAATAATGATAATGATAATAATAATGATGTTAATAGTAAGAGTAGTACTACTATTATTACTACTTCTAATAGTAATGATAATGGTATTGATGTAAAGATGATAAGGATAGTAACACATTATAATAGAAATAGTAATGATGATAACAATAACAGTAATAATGATGATAAAGACAATAATAAAAAAAATAAAAATTATGATAATAATATTAATATGAATATCGATGATAATAATAATGATAATGCTGATGATTATAATGATAATGATGATAATGATAATGATGATAATGATAATGAAAATGATAATGCTGAAAAAACAATGCTAGTAATAACAATGATGACAATGATGTTAATGATGATAATAGGGACTAAATGTAATGATAAAATAACAATGATGATGATAATCAGGATAATAATAATGATGATATGATGCTGATATTAATGATGATAATAATGATAATAATAATGATGATAACGATAACAATGAAAATGATAATGCTATTGATAATTATATTGATAATTACTATTATGATGATAATGATAATGTTGATAATGATATGGATAAAGTAATGATGATCATAATTATAACATCAATCATGATAATTATGATAACAACAGTAATTATAATTATGATAATAATAATAATGGTAACAATAATCATCATGATAACAATAGGGACAATGATGGTGATTATAATGATGATATTAATAATAAAGATAGTAATGGTAACACTGATGACAATATTTGTAATAGTAACAACGACAATTATATTAGGAATAGAAAATATGATAATGATGATGA
>NW_028234421.1:8646766-8649266 GCF_977035675.1 Penaeus japonicus | reverse complement strand
TCATCTTTTTTGAATGATTATATATGAAACGTTAATGCAATTTCTGCTGCATTAGCATCATTGTTCTAACGTAATCCATGCAGGGTGATCCAGATTTTTAAAAAATCGGTGGGGTTAAAAAATTGTTAATAGTGTAATGCATCCAAAGGGTGTTTACTGATAGACATTTACAGTCCATCTATTTTTTCATATGATGTAAATGAACTAGTCTTTGTGATTGGACATCACTCTGCAAAATTCGTTTCTCTTTTCTTTCTTTTGTTCTAACTTTTACTTAAAATCGAGGCGGGTGTGTCGGAAATGAGTGAAGAGTGATTTTGATATCAGTATATTAGTGATGGATAGCGTGGCGTAATTCCTGTCAACTCTTAGTCACAAACCTTTATGAACTTTTTGCGTATGAGGTTTAATGATAAATCACAGTGATATATCTTAAAATGCTAGCTTTACCTGTAGCGTGGCAGCCTATTTTCGATATAATTTTGTAGTCTCGAATGACATAATAAGGATAAAAAGCTATTTTTAAAAGGTACCGAAGGAATGAAAATAATGAGTTGATACGATATGAGGAAACTTGAGTAACTAATTATGAAATTGAACATTATATATGGGATATATTCATCTTGGAATAAAACGCACTAAAAACGATTATCGAAATGATTTTGAGTTGCTAAAATTACGTCAGTTTTGTACGACATTTTTGACTCTTAATCCACCTGCTGAAGTCAAGCGTCGGTCATCAACAGTATCCTGTTTATATGCTTCGTTTTCTAAACATACCGAGACCAATGAATGAATGAAGTCATAACCACGTGATTGAATCATTCACAGATTTGGAAAACGGGAATAACAGAGAATTCAAGACCATGACGTTAGAATGTGTGGCCCTTACTGTTTACTGTTTTTCAGGGCCGTATAAGTGAGAGAAGCTAATGCGCTCGGAACACTAATTTACAAAGTCGATTTAAAACGGTTTTTCACTAAATAAGTTTTCTGTTTTCCCATGAACAGGTAATGGACTCTTTCACCCCGTACCTCCTCCCACGAGGTACTTGCTCGTAACAAAAACAAAAAAACAACAACAAAAAAGTTAAAGTTCTGTTATTATTCGTATTCTTATTGTGTGGCACTTGATATGAAGTTACTATTCATATGCGTTACATTTAGATACGTGGGAAGAATTATATCTGGGAAAGTAGACTTATTTTGGAGGCGGAAAGAAATACGAAAGTTTGCTAAGTATTTAAGTGCCGAGTCGTACTTCCTCACACCCGTAAATTATTTCCACGTATGGCAAAAACGCTCTATCGTGTTCAAACGGTGAGAGAAAGAGAGAGAGAGATAAAAACAACAACAATAAACTATACAGGTTTATATGAATGGCGAGACCTTTTCGGTTTGTTTTTCCTATTTCCCGCCAATTTCTGTGTAGATTTCTGGCGCGGTATTAAACACAATCAGAGCACCATCTGTTTATGCCAAGATGAGTGTCCGCGTCTACGTACATAGACCATTCTCGAACCACAGAGATTGCAAAACACCAAGAACGACGTGTGAAGAAAAACCCCTTTAACTCACACCGGATATGTTGCGGTCCATGCTATAAAGGAGATTATGATAATGATTTGAAAGAATAAAAAAGTAAGATGGATGATAAAAAAGCTTCCGGTTGTACCTGAACAAGTGCATTACTTGTAGTGCTACCTGGACTTGACACAAGTACGGTGGAAAGGTGTCACGATGCAGGGGTTATTTTCCTTCCCTTCGCCTCTTCCTCTTCTCTCCTTCCGTCTGTCCCCTTTCCTTTTTTTTTTTTTATCTATCCTCCCACTAACTATCCTTTCTTCATAATGTCTTCCCTCCTTCCCTCTATCACACTTTTTAAAAAATCTATTCGCACTCTCCTTCGTTATCCGCCCTCTCCCTTCTCCCTTCTCTCCCATTCCCACATACTTACATGTCACCCATTCTCTCTGTCTTCTCTCCCACCCTGTCTTATCCTCTCTCTCTCTCTTTCCCATATGTCTTCCCTCTCATCCCTCACAGGTGTACCTCCCCCTCCTCCCTATCCTCCTCCTACCTTATCCCTCTCCCTTCTCATCCCTCCAAGTGTACCTCCGCCCTCTCCTTCCCCATCCTCCTCCTACCTTATCCCTCCCTCCAACCCCTCCCTCTTCCCCCTCCCCCTCCTACCCTCCCTCCCCACCCTCCCCCACCCTACCCACAAACCCCTCCCCTCAACACGCACAGGACACCCCGAGGTAAAAGGTCGGATTATTGATGCAGATTGCGGGGTCATAGGCAAAGGAAAAGTATAGCTCAGAATATACAGACTTTACTTAAAGTGAGGCTCAACGTTTTGACCGATTAAGATATGTTTGTTTTTGCATCACTTGTCTTTGTTGTTTGGCGGCGGCTGAGTCTGTTTTCGGGCGTGGGTTGTTTACCTCTTTGCGTTTAAAGGTACACATAAACATTTACGATATCTATATACATATCT
>NW_028234421.1:8631766-8634266 GCF_977035675.1 Penaeus japonicus | reverse complement strand
TGAATATATATATATATTATATATATATATATAAAAAATGTATATATATATATATATAGATATATATATACACACCACACACACACCACACACACAACACACACACACTACAAACACTACACACACAGCGAGAGACACACACACACACACACACACACACACACACACACACACACACACACACACACACACACACACACACACACACCACACACACACGATATAGTATATATATATAATATATGTGTGTGTGTGTGTGGGCGTGTGTTGTGTATGTGTGTGTGTGTGTGTGTGGGACATGAGTGTGTGTGTATACGTATATATATGTATGATTTGTTTATTTTAATTGTTGTATTACATATAGATATATATATATAAATATATAAGTATATATATGGTATAGAATATATATATATATCTATATATTATTCATATATTATCTATAACACACACACACATCTACACACACCTCGTCTTTCTCTCATCTTGTCTGTCTGTCTCCCCCCCCCCCCCCCCCCCCCCCCCCCCCCCCCCCCCCAAAAGAAAAAAAAAAAAAAAAACAACAAACAACCAAAAAACAAAAAAAAAAAAAAAAAAAAAAAAAAACAACAAAACACCACACAACAACAAAAACAACACACACAAAAAAAACACACAAACACCCCCCCCCCCCCCCCCCCTTCTCTCTCTCTCCTCTCCGTCCTCTCTCTCTCCTTCCCCTCTTCTCTCTCCTCTCCAACTACCGCACTGGGGACGTCCAACTCTCTCCATGCCACTCCTTCCTCGATTCATCCGCGCCTCTCCTCTCTCTCTCTCTGCACTCCTCTCTCACTCTCACACTCTATATATATATATATATATAATATATATATATATAGATACATAATTACAAATCTATTAAATTTATATACAAATATACTTGTATAGATGTATTCACATATACATATATATGTTATATATATACTATATATATATATATATATAGTATATATATATTATAATATATATATATATATATATGTATATATATAATATATATAATATATATATATATATATATATATATATTATATATATATGGTTGGGTTATATTATATATGTATGTATATATATATATAATGTATTAATGCAAAGTTATGTATAAAAATATACATGTATAAATGTATACATATTTTAATTGAAATACATACATATATATATACATATATATATATATATATATATATATATATATATATATATATATGTATATATATGTATGTATATATATATATATAGATATAGATATAGATATATATGTTTATATGTACATACATACATATAAATATGGTAAATTCCTTCGTTGATATAAAAGTTAGTATTTTTCCACTGCTGCATGTTATTTAAGAATTCTAAATCATTTATATTATAACTATTTATCATTATCACCGTTATAATTGTTATTATCAATATCATTATCATCATCGTTATCCTTCCTATTATTACTATTGTCACTATTATGTTATCATTATCATCGTCATTATTATCATGAGTATCCTTATCATTATTGTTATTATTGTGATGAGGATTATTTTTATTCCTGATATAATCTTGATCATCATTAACATTATCACATTATTCTTATTCTCTTCATTACTGTTATCGGCATCACTATTTCTATTATTACTCTCATCATTTTTACGATCATCATTACAATTGATATGACCTACATTATAATCATAATCATCATCATCATCATTCACTATTACTGTCATTATTATTACTGTTACTCATCATCATTTTTAATATCATTTTTGTATCATTTCTACTATCATTATCATTACCATTATCAGTATTTGTATCATTGCTATTATCATCATTATCATAATTGTTATTGTTACCTTTATCAATATAATTGTTATCTTTATCGATTTAATTTTTAGTTATCATTATCAATACAATTATTATTGGTTATTATCATCATTAATATCATTGCTATTGTTATTATCATCATTATAAGTTTTGTAATTTTGGATGATGATGATTATGATAATGATATTGTTATTATTATCAATATTATCATCATCTTTATCACCATTATGATCATAATTGTTATTATCATCATCATTATTATCATCGGTATCATCATTGTTATCATTACTACCAGCATATTAATGTTATCACTATACCATCATTATTATCATCATTGTGGTGACGATAATCACTATCATCATCATCATCATTGTCATAGTCTTTGCCCTGGTTGTTATCATCATTACTAATTTTATTATCATCATAATCATCATCATCCTCACCATCCTCATCATCGTATTTATTACATCAATTTTATAGTGATCATTATCATCATTATTACTATCTTTATTATCATTATCAAACTCTGATTCGTGATATTTTTTTTCCTTGCAGGTCCAATCGTCCACGTGGATGAGGCAAGTATTTTTTTTTTATTTTTTCTTCTTCTTCTTATTATTATTATTATTTTTTTTTTTTTATAGATTTG
>NW_028234421.1:8594266-8596766 GCF_977035675.1 Penaeus japonicus | reverse complement strand
GCGCCTTCTCAAGCACGCAACCCGTCTCGTCCCTGCTTGCATGATGGCCTTCATTATACGCCTTCCATCACGTGCCTGCGCTTAAAGGCTTCGCTAACTGGGTCATTATCACACCTGGTTTATTGTGTTTGGTTGCGCCTCCTCTTCCCTCGCTCGCTTTTGTTTTTCCTTCGGGGCGATGAGGTCCGGGAGGGAGGGGAGGGAGGGAGGGATGGGGAAGGGATATGGAGGTGGGGGAGGGGGTGTTAGAGGGGTTTGGTTAAAAAGGGGGGTGGGTGAGGGGAGGGAGGGAGGGAGATAGGGGGAGAGGAGGGACATGGAGGTGGGGAGGGGGTGTTAGAGGGGTTTGGTTAAAGAGGGGGTGGGAGAGGGGAGGGGAGGGGAGGGGGAGGGACGTGGAGGTGGGGAGAGGGTGTTAGAGGGGTTTGGTTAAAGAGGGGATGGGAGAGGGGAGTGGAGGGGGTGTTTAGAAAGGTTTGGATGAGCAGGGGGGACATGGAGGAGGGGGAGATGGGGTTGTTCGGAAGGGGGATAGTGGGGGAGGGGAGGGTGGGTGATAATGGGACTTGGAGGAAAGGGAGTGAGGAAGGAAGGGGAGAGGGGCTTGTGGGGAAGAGGGGGAGGGATGAGGTGTTAGAGGGGCGTGTAGAAAAGGAGGGAAGGAGGAGGGAAGAAAAGGAGGGAGTTAGATAGTGGGTTGTATTAAAGGGGGGAGGGAGGGGGGAGGAAGGTAGATAGGGGTTGTAGGAAAAGGTGATAAAAGAGGGAGAAAAGGAGAGAGAGAAGGGAGGGCAGGGGGAGGGGGGTGCGTAATGCAAACCTAAAGAGGGGAGGAGAGAGAGAAGGGAGGGGGGAAGGGAGGAAAGGGGGAGAATAAGAGGGAGGGAGAGAGGGAAGGAGAGGGTCGAATGAGTGGATAGGGAGGGGAAGGGAGGGAGGGAGGGAGGGGAAGGGAAAGGAGGGAGGGAGAGGAGGGGAGGGGAGAAGAGGGGAGGTGTTCAATGCGATGTTCATTAGTGTATTAACGAAATCGCAGTGTCACACGTCTGGCCGGCGAAACATGGCTTTGACTACGGCCAGGCTGCAGCGATCGGCCATTAATATTCCGCCGTAGGGTCAGCTGGTGGCCAGGACGACGGCAAGAGTCTACCCTTTTCGATATGAGGTAATAATCACCCAAGTCAGGCGTTTTCTCGCAGCCGAATCATTACCGCCGTGGATGGGTGGAGATGGAACAACAAGATAACAACAATAGACAATAAATAATAAAAAAGGGGTGAGCCATCAAAAGGAAAACACAAAGAAAAACGGAATCCAAATCGCTCTCTCGCCGCCATTAAAATTACACCCGAGTCTCCCGCCAAAAACGCCGCCACGGGGAATAATCCAAACCGCCAATCCCGCCATAAACAAGCTTTCGACAAGACGGCCGTATTAAAGTCAGTAAACAGCAAAATACACCGGCGAGATAGCATCGGCCGCCCGCCTCTCCCTTACGTCAAATATCGGGACGGAATAGATATAGGCGAGTCTAACCTCGTCCCGCGTGCTCGCTGGGACGGAACTAAAACATGGCTGAGAGTTGCCTAAGTACTCATTCTGACAGATTTACTAACTCATTCCCTGTTCGCCGCTTCTTATAACATATTTATTGCACGAGATATTCATCGCTGTTGCCCGATGATGCGAGTGTGTGTCAGTTGTTTGTCTTGGCCCCTCGGAGGTGGGAATGTCTGGGACACCTGACGCCACGTCGAGTCTCTTTTGTTTTTGTTTTTTTTTCACTGACATCCTCTCGGATTTAAAAAAAAAAGGAAACGTAATCAGGAAATAATAATAGAGAAAGAGAAAGAGATAAAAAATAAAGAGAAACTAGTCTAAGATATATATATATCTATCCAAGCTAGCAATTGGCTGAGATGATCCTAGATCTGACTTTATCTATGTAAATTGGTGAGCAGGTTGCAAAGTAACTGACTCGAACCCTTCCCATCGACCCGCGAGCTCCCTAACAATCTATAACTGTTCCGTAGATACGGCTGGAATGGCTACTTATGGTGGCAGAGGTCTGTGGGGCGGCTACCTGGGCTATTTCCGTTCCCCTTTTATTCTAGTCTGTTGCTTTTTTTGTATCTATTAAGTTAGTCCTTTATTTGTTCTTATGAACGATAATTTAGACCATGTAGTGAAACTGGAAAAAACTTCGTGACTAGGAATTAAATGTGCTGCTCTGAATCTCTCTCTCTTACTTTCTCACTCTCTCTCTCTATCTATCTATCTGTCTATCTATCTATTTATCTATCTTCCCTTCCTCTCTCTCTATCTATCTGTCTATGTATCTATTTATCTAACTTTCTTTCCTCTCTCTCTCTATCTATCCCCCCCCTCTCTCTCTCTTTCTCTCTCTCTTTCTATCTATCTATTTATCTATCTTCCTTTCCCCTCTCTCTATCTATCTGTCTACCTATCTATTTATCTAACTTTCTTTCCTCTCTCTCTC
>NW_028234421.1:8569266-8579266 GCF_977035675.1 Penaeus japonicus | reverse complement strand
GGGAGAGAGGGAGATGAAATAGGAGGTTGGGGAAATGGAATTGGATTGATGAGGCGATAAGGAAGTGAGGATAGAAATAAAGGTGGGGTCTTGAATTTTGATTGGGGAAATGGGAAGTCAGATTGGAGAATGAGGTAGGATTCGGAGATGGGGTGAATGGGAGGAAGGAGGGGGGACGGAACTATCTTAGTGGTGATTGTGATGAGAGGGGAAGTGGAGGGTGAAATGGGTAGGGAAAGTGAGGGTGAGATTAGGAGGTGAAGTGAGGGTGAAATGGGTAGGGGAGGTGAAGGTGAAGGTGAAATTGGGAGGTGAAGTATGGGTGAAATGGGGAGGGGAGGAGGTGTTCTGATGTTATGTGGTATGGATTGAATGTAGTGGTGAGTTTGGTGATTGTAGTGATGACTTCCATGATGTTCAGGAGTTATGTTTGATGTGATGATTGTGATGACGGTACCGGATGGTATTTCGGGATATAACGTTGATGTGATGATAATGGTGATGCTACTCTAATGTGATGATACCGGGCAGTGTCTTGGGACGTATATATGATATCTTTTATGAGTATAGTAATGATGCTATTTTGAGAAGAGCGATGTGGTGATGGGATTCACTTCTGTGTTAGTGTGGTGATTAATGATTTAAGGAAATAAATTACGTAGCAGGTAATAGTTGTGATTAAAACACTGTTAGTATTGTTGTTGTTGTTGTTGTCGCTTTTGTTGCATCGTCAGGAAGAATGTCTTAGCGATTTTGATTTTTGGTATAATTATAAGGACATCCTCTTGGTTGGCAGTTTCCTTTAATGTTTGTCAATCTATAGGTGCGTGGGAGTTTAAAGTGAAGGAAATATATAGATATATGTTTTTTTTTCCTTATTCTATCTTATTCATAATTTTTATCATAATTAATACTAGTAATGTACAATCTTACATCGGGTGAAAAAAACAGATTCTTTTCACTTAACTTTATCCGATAACAGTAGAGATAACATTGCAAGGATTTCGTAGTTTTAGTCGTATTGATCGCCGTCTATAACAATTAACAGAAGTTGCATAAAACCGTAAAATACGCTCGTGGTACGCCACAGTGTAGCCAGATCTTGGCCTGTACCACAGACACGCCCCTTAGTGTAGCCAGATCTTGGTTGTATCACAGACATGTCAGATTATAGCTATATCTTCGGCTGTGACACAAGCAGGAACAATTTGATATATGTTTATTTGAGATGTGGGAGAATATATCAAAGTATATACTGTGACTTTTAATTCTAAAATTCATATTTCACAGAGACGGTGACAATTTCTTTTGGAAAATCACAGTATCATTCTGTAAGCAGAGATAAAGAAATACACTGTAGATTTACGATATATACGAAGGAAAAAGAAATCCATCAAACATGTGAAAGAAAAGTTAATTAAAAGGGGGCGAGGTATGAGTAAGGAATTATCGATGTACTGTTGGCAGCAAATTGAAAGATGAGGCGGAATAGTTATGAGGGAGTAAGTCGATGAATTTGTCTGTAGAAAGTATCAAGCAAACAGGAACTAATAATAAAAGGAAGAAAGAAAAACAAAAAGAAAGAAAAACAACAGTAAGGGCCAACGTAACACGGGCCAATAAAGGAATATCGTGAAAGGAGAGGAAGAGGAAGAGGAGGAGAAAAAAAGTCCTCTTGTCCAATAAGTCTCGTATCATCTATCCTCCTCCTCCTCCTTCTCCTCTTTTTCTTCCTCATCTTCCTCCTCCACCTGCTTCTCGTCTTTCTCGTCCTCTTCTTTTTTTCTCTCTCTCTTGTCTATTTTCTCTTTCTCCCTTCTTCCTCCTACTATTCAGCTCCCTGTTCCATCCTTTCCTCTCTCTCCTTCTCTTCCTCTTCTTTCTCTTCCTCTTCTTTCTCTTCCTTCTACTCTTCTTCATCTTCCTTCTCCTCCTCCTTTTCCTAATATTCATCCTTCTTTTCCTCTTCCTCCCTCCCGCATCCTCTTCCTACCTCTTCTTTCTATCTTCCTGTACCTCCGTCTCCCCCTCTTTCCTCTTTCTTTACTTTATTTTCTTCTTCCTCCTCTTCCCCCTTCTTTTCTCCTCATCCTCCTCCCCATTCCTCGTTCTCCTCTTCGTCCTCCTCTCCATTTCTCGTTCTCCTCCACCTCTTCCTCCTCCTATTTCCTCCCCTCCACCTGGCCGATCCGAGGACGACCCTTCCTCGCCGGTCTGACCCTTCACGTCGATGGGCGGCCGGGCTATCGTCGCCTGCATGACAATGGGCGGCCGACGTTCCTTACCCCCATCGCAGACGGGCGGCCTTCCTCCTCCTCCCCCTCCTTTTCGATTTTGTCTCATCTCCTTTCCCTTCCTTTTCCCCTCTTCTCCTTTTCTTTCCTCTACTCTCTTTTCTCTTTCGCCGTTTCTCCCTCTTTTCTCTCTCCCTTTCTTTCCCTTCTCGCTTCTTCCTTTTCCTTTCCTCTTTGTCTTTTCCCTTCCCCCCCTCTCTCTTCGTTGCCTTCCCTTCCCTCTCTCCTCACTCCTTTAACCCCTTCCCTCCCTTCCCCCCTCTCCCCCCCATCCCTCCCTTAAACCTTCCCTCCTCCCCCCTCCCTCCCTCTCCACCCCCCATCCCTCCCTTAAACCTTCCTTCCTCCCCCTCCCTCTCCCCCTCCCCCCTCCCTCTCTCCCCCATCCCTCCCTTAACCCTCCCTTCTCCCCCCATCCCTCCCTTAAACCTTCCCTTCCCCCTTCCCCCCTCCCGCCCTCCACCCCCCTCCCCCCATCCCTCATCCCCATCCCTCGACCTGCATGTGAAAAACGTCGTTCCAACCTGCGGGAGATCGAATCCCCTTTATTAAGGGTATCAAAAGCCTCGGTCGCGGAATGGCGATGAGGCGGAATCTTTGTTTATTTATTTTAATGACCGCGCCGCCCGCTAGACCCAAGGCAGCGGGAACCCGAGATCACTCAACTCTATCGATACCTATCGTCCCTTCTTCTTCTCTTCTCCCTCCCCCCCCTCGCTCTCCCCCTTCTCTCCCCTCCCCTTTACCTCTTACACTCTCGATTCTCCCTTTCTTCTCTGTGCCCCCTCCCCTCTTCTCCCTACTCCCCCCCTACTCCCGTCCCTACCCCTATCTTCTCTACTCCTATCCGCCACCTTTCCCATACCCCCTATCTACTGTCTATCCTCTACCTCTCTATACCCTCTCCCCCCCCCCCCATCCTCATCCCTTCACCCCCTTCCTAACCTTCCCCCCCTCCCCCCGCCCTTACACCCACCACCCTCCCCTGACTTACGATTCTTTAATGAACCTCGGTAAGGATTGGATAATCTCGCATTTCCTCAAATGATTGGCCGCAAGATCTTCGTGACGTCACAGACTGGTGTTACCCGAGTCGAGAGTACAAAAAGACGATTGTGTAAGGGACTGTCAAGAAATTTTACTCTGAAAAGGAACTGAAGACTCTAATGCAGAGTAAGATGTTATCAAGTAACTGGTAACGGGTGAATTTCGGATACTCGGGGCTACAGTTAGAGTGGCATATCTTTTAGTAACTGTTAATTGGTATGTTTTAAATTATCATATTATCAAGCAGTCAAACACAGATGTTAATTGCAAGACTGCAGCAAAGACAAAGACTGTAATTAATTAAACTCGGCTGTATTAGAATTAAACATACTCAAAAGTGACTTCAATGGCTGTCCGTGGTACATACTCCAGCACTGACGTCAAAGCTGCAATAAAGAGAGACATGTACTTAAGTACCTATTAAGTAGCCAAACTTATGTTTGCTTGCCTCCCGGAGTTACATGTACATTATGTGACCGCCAAGTACCAAACTTGGACTACCAAAGTTAGGTATAGAACTTCAGGATTCAGTAAAGAGACACATGTACGATAATGACCGACAAATAATGCAGACAAAATTCATCTACTGAACTAAAGACAAATCAGCACTGACAGTTACGCAAGAGACTGTCAAGGAAGTCACGCTCAGATGAAATGAAGGGCAGATATAAAGGAAACGATAGAACGTGGCGTTTCAAGAACTGGAATCATTGTAAGACTTGTAAGAATTTAGTCGCGTTTGTTGTTTCCTGTATAACTGCGGCTGCGTTTCACTCCATCTATGTACACGCGTTAAAGTGCTTGTTTTTGTGTTCAAATCGGGGACTGAAATCAGAACTTCAGTGAACAGGGAGAGAGGTACGTAAAAGGCTATCAAATAGTGTAGTCAAAACCTCAAGAACAAAGCTCAAAACTGCAGTAAAAAAGAAAAGAGAGAGAGGAAAAAAAAGAGAGAAAAAAATAAGAAGAAAAGTATTCAGAAGAGCAAAACGAACAACCTACTCTACCGCCATGCCAATCCTTTTCCTTTGATTAACCTGCTCAAACATTCATGCCAATATTCATAAATGCATTAATAAGTTCGCTCTCAAACATAATACTATTTATTCAGACAATGAGCACTAATCAGAACGAGAGAAGCAAGAAATCGTTCCCCGGCGAAACCTCCGCGCTAAGAAGTCACGCTGATCAAAAGGTGTAAAGACGGCAAACATGTTATTACGCCGAACATTAGCGTAATTATGTGTTTGACAAAGACCAGCGGTGGAAAAATAGCTGAAAAGATTTAATCTAAGGAATTCTCTTTGTGAGCCTATTCTTATTTCATTCTGGCCGGAGGGGGAAGTCGGGAGGGGGGGGGGAGAGGGGGAGCAGGCGCGCGCTTGCGATTGCCTTGTTAAGGAAGGAGCCAGACGCGCTCGCCGAGTGGGAGGCCACGCGGAACCGACCCTCCAAATATATACAGTTGTATACATATATATATATATATATATATATATATATATATATATATATATATATATACATATATATGTATATATATACATACATATATACATAAATCAATAAATAAATATATATATATATATATATATATATATATATATATACATATATACATAAATACATACATACATACATACATACATACATACATACATACATACATACATATATATATATATATATATATATATATATATATATATGTATATATATATATATACCTATATACATACATATATATATATATATATATATATATATATATATATATATATATATATATATACACAAATATATATATATATAAAAGAAAGGTATGAATGAAACTAAATATCTAAACAAGACATGGGATGTATTTGACGCGTTTCGACGGAGGTCTTTCTCAAAAATACATGCATTTTTGAGAAAGACTCCGTCGAAACGCGTCAAAATACATCTCTTGCGTGTTTAGATATTCAGTTTCATTCATACCTTTCTTTTATATATATATATATACATATATATATGCATATATATATATGTATATATCTGTATATACATATATGTATATATACATATATTTATTATATATGTATATATATATATATATATATATATATATAGATATATATATATATGTATGTATATATATATATATATATATATATATATATATATATATATATATATATAAGCAGGGGACATTGAGAGAGAGAGAGAGAGAGAGAGAGAGAGAGAGAGAGAGAGAGAGAGAGAGAGAGAGAGAGAGAGAGAGAGAGAGAGAGAGAGAGAGAGAGAGAGAGAGAGAGAGAGAGAGAGAGAGAGAGAGAGAGAGTCTGTGAATAGATATAACTCCGCCACACAATAACTTTAGGCGCACTTACAATATATAAAAACCAAGACACACTCTTTTACCAAGCTATTAGTATGTTGATATTATACTCCCATACAATAAACATGACCGGAATATATTACCTTATCTTTACCTAATATAATATTTCGTCATATGTAATGTGAATATCAACTTTAACAAGACACACATACAGTACATCCTGTGTGCGCTATTTACCCATACTCTCATATGTATTAATACTGTGTGTATACTTTCTTAACATACTTTCTCAGCGTGTCAGATTTCATAATGTTATACAAAAATACATATATCAAAAGGTAAGAAAAAAGTCACTAGATAATTCCATGATATAAAACTCTGATTTGAATCCAGTTATTCTTTTGATTATTATTATTGTCATTATCAAAAATTCTTCTTCTATTTTATTTAATGTTATCCTTATTGTTATTATGATCATTATTGTTATTATTATTGTTATCAATATCATCATCAATATTATTATAATTGTTGTTATCATCTTTATTATTACTATTATCATTATTGCTATTATCATCACTGACATTATTAATATCTTCATTATCCTTCTTGTTATTACTAGTATTGCTGTTACTATGATTTTTGTTGTTGTTCCTTGTTTATTGTCATTATTATTATCATTATTATTATCATTATCATTATTATTATTATTATTATTATTATTATTATTATTATCATCATCATTATTATTATGAGTATTGTTAATGTTATTGCCATTATCATTATCATCAATATTATCATCACACTCGTTATGATTATTTTTATCATTATCATCATTATTATTGCTATCATTATTATCCTCATTATCATCATCATTATTATTATCATTATCATCATCATTATTATCATCGTTATCATTATCATCATTACTGATAACACTCATTATTGTTATCATCATCATTATCATAATCGGTATCATTCCTCTCTCTCGTAATCTTTAGTTAATAGAGAACAAACATATGAATGCATGAACTTTGCGCATGATTACGTAATGCAAGGTCAGAAAGCAAGAAAAGGCTATTGTATTTCATGAAAGAAAAAGGATATCGTATAAATGCAAGAGGAAAGACAGCCGAGGTTAAACGCAAGGTCAGGTCACGTCGGGTCAAGGTATGAAGAGAGGGTCTAGAGAGAGGAAATGATTTACGGAGACAGGGGAAGAAAAGGTAGATAATAAAAGAAGGAGAAAGAA
This sequence comes from Penaeus japonicus, assembly GCF_977035675.1. Lineage (NCBI taxonomy): Eukaryota > Metazoa > Arthropoda > Malacostraca > Decapoda > Penaeidae > Penaeus > Penaeus japonicus. The sequence continues at coordinate 8,572,359 of NW_028234421.1, read as the reverse complement.
GGGGATAGGGAAAAAGAAAAAAGAGGGGGGTTGTAAGGTGAAAGAATGAGGGTAAGAGGAAGAAAGGGAAGTAAGAGGACGGGGAAATAGAATGATATAGAGAAAAAAATGGAATAAAGAAAACAAGAAAAGAAAGATGGAGAAGAGAAAGAAAGGGAAGGGAGAAGAGGATAGATAAAGACGAGAGAAGAGGGAAAGGGCTAATAAATTAATTTCAGAATTGCGATATTCACGAACCTCATGGGAATCATCATACGGAATGCAACATTGAAGAAAACAAAAACAACAGAAACATACAAAAACAACGTAAAGCGGACAACAGGAAACACACATTATCCAGTGCATGACCATGTACACAATATAGATTTCAGTCGTACCATGCAATATCACCTTGCCTTATGAAAGTGTCCATTCTCATTCATGTTTATGTCAAAAAACAAACTTCACTCACAAAACTTCCCTTAAGAAGTTACTCTCTTTACGCAATCAACCGGAAGTGATTCTAGTTCATAAACAACACGTATCAGACAATCAAGCATATATGGCTTGGAATCAAACATGATCATTTTATCAAGCCAGCATTATCAACCTGGAATTTAACATGACTATTACATCAGACCAGCATCATCAACCTGGAATTTAACATGACTCTCACATCAGACCATAATCATCAACTTGGAATTTAACATGACCATTACCTCAGACCATAATTATCAACCTGGAATTTAACACGACCCTCACATCAGGCCATAATCATCAACTTGGAATTTAACATGGCTATCACATAAGACCATGATTATCAACCTGGAATTTAACATGACTCTCACATCAAACCTGGAATTTAACATCACCTTCACATCAGACCAGAATTATCAACCTGGAATTAAACATCATATCACGTCAGACGAGACAAAACAAAACCGAGACGCAGCCATCAGATCGTAGAAGAAATATTAGTCGTTTAGCGAAAACTTAAATGACGTAACATGCGCGCTGTTTCCTGACGACGTGATTGCAACGCAGTGGGGTTGTTTTCGTTGTTATTTTCATTATTATTATTGTTGGTTGTTGTTATTGTCCTCCTCTTCCTCCTCCTCCTCCTTATCCTTGTCATCATCATTATTATCATTGTTGTTATTAACATTATCATTCTCATAATCATTTTTATTATCATGATTATTATCATTGTCATAATTATTATCATTATCATCATCATCGTCATTATCATCATTTATATCATCATTATCATCATTTATATCATCATTATTATCATTGCTACTACTATTATTATAATCATCACTATCATTGCTAACATCATTACCATCACTATGATGATGACAACAACAGCAACAATATCAACCACAACCAACCAAATAACCAAACAACCAATCAAACAAACAACCAAACAGCACCCCCGACATTCCATAACCGAATGAACAGACCAAAACAAAGACGACAAATACACCTGCCATTAAAAGCACACTTATCTTCCTCGACAGCCTGATGATGGTCGATGTCATATATATACGGTATTCAGCACATCAGAGGCACCACCACGCACAGCAAGCTAATGATGCTTGGATTTATATCGTCTACTTAATCCCAAGAATGAGGAGGTGGAGGAAGAAGAAGGAGAAGGGGGGGAGAAGGGGGAAGGAGAAGAAGAAGGGAGAGGGAGGAGAAGGGGGAAGAAGAAGAAGAAGGAGGGGAAGAAGAAGAAGAAGGGGATGATGGAGATCGAGGAGGATGTGAATAGGAGGAGATGGGATGTAGGAGGGAAAGGGGGGAAGAAGAAGAAGAAGGGGAAGGAGGGGAAGATGGAGATCGAGGAGGATGTGAAAAGGAGGGGATGGGATGTAGGAGAGAAGGAATAGAGGAAAGAAAGGAGATGGATGGGAAATACGGATGAAAAGAGGAGAGGAAGAAATTTGCGAATAAGGAGGCTGAAGGTCTTCTTGTAGGATTCTCGAGGTAAAAGTCATTGATGCCAGTCATGTGTTCCTTAGAAGGAGAGGGAAGGAGAAGGGGTGGGGGTGTGGGGGGGTTCTCTCCTCTGGCTATGCTTCCCTCCCCTCCCCTTACTTCCCAGTCCCTAACTCCTTTCTTCCCACTCCCTACTCCTTACTCTCAATTCTTTGTTCCGCTCCTCCTCCCTTAATGAAATTATTATCTGCGTATATGATTTTTTATCGTCTTCGTTTCACCCCCCCCCCATCACTTTCTCTCTTCATTCCTACTCCTCTTCCCTTTCCTTTTCGCCCCTTTTCACCCTCCCTTCTCCCACTTTCCTACTCTCCTCATTCCTTCTCTTCCCTACATCCCCTTCCCACTCCTCTCACCTTGCCCCCCTTCCCCTCCTCCTCCTCATACCTTCCCTCCCTTTCATACTCCCCTCATCCCTCCCTTCCATCTTCCCCCCACCCTTACCCCATCACCCTCCTCTATCCTACTCCCCTCCCACCTTACCTTCCCTCCCCCTCACCCCACCCCACTCCAACCCTCTACTCCATCCTCCCTTCCCTCCCTCCCCCCTTCCATCCCTCTCACCATCCCCCCGTCCCCTCCCCTTCCTCCACAGCACCGCCTCGTGATACGCAATGGCTCGACTCATGGCAGCGGACAGAGCGAGAGCAAAAGGCGAGTTACATCCCGTGAAAAGGACATCCACTTGCCATGCAGCGTGGGTGTACTACGGCCTCATTACGTATGCGTGGGCGTCCCTCCCTCTTCCACATGGGCCAGGGTGACCACAGGTGCCTCACCCCTAGCTACTCTAGCCCTCGGTTCACCCTAACTCGAGATCATGCAGGTTGTACTTCACCCTATCTGCATTCACTCTAGAGGCGTGGGCAGCAACCTGGTTATTTGGTTATTCTGTCTTGTATGAAGTGCTCTATCCTGGGTACTATGTTAGCTGGTTTATTTATCTGTGTTTCATTTAAAGTGCTTCATCTTGATATTATATCACACCAAAAAGGCTTCACTCAGGTACTATAACTTCCCTCAATGTGTTTTGCTCAGGAATGATATCCTTTTTCAAATACTGCATCCTGGTTACCTCATCCTCCCACCGAAGGATTCATCCCGGTCTTT
>NW_028234421.1:8544266-8546766 GCF_977035675.1 Penaeus japonicus | reverse complement strand
GGGTTAGGTGGGGAAGAAGGGGTTAGATGGGGTGGAGGGGGGTTGATGGAGGGGGGGAGATAGAAAGGGGGGACTGATTGATCGAAAATAAAGGTAGAAAGAGAGAGAAGGATTAGATAATCAGAGATAATATTAGGTATGTGTGGAAGAAGGGGAGAGAAAAAGAATGACTAACGGGTTAAGAAGAAGAGAGGTTGAAGAGGGGGGGAGGGAAGGGTAGGGGGTGAATCTCCCTTTCCTCCGAGAGAGAAGGCTCTCGAAGAAGGCAACGAAGATGCAAATGAGGTTGCACGAGAGAACGGTACGTGAAATCCGGAATCGAAAGTTCGTACGAAATGGCCGATGAATTTACGACAGCGGGCGGACGAGCGCGCGGCAATCGCCATCAAAGTTTCAAAGGCAGTTTTCAAAAAAAGGTTATAAGTAACGCTAGCTTTTGGCTAACTAAATGTTGAAAGGGGAAATGAACATGAAAAATGTCTTTGACTTTGCTAAACATCGGATCTTAATCATCCACCTCTCTATTGAACAATTGAATGAGATCCTACAATGATAATGATAATAATGATGATGATTAGAGTGATAATGATGATAATGATAACACCAATGAAATTGATCGTAAGGATGATAATAATGATGATAATGATAACACCAGTGATAGTAATCATAAGGATGATGATAATGATGATTACGATGATGAATATGATAATAATGAATATGATAATAATGAATATGATAATAATGAATATGATAATAATGAGGATGATAATGATGATAATAATACCAAAAGTAATGATAACAATGATAAAAACAATGATAATCATAAAAAAATATCAATAACGATAAGAAATACCTCCAACACAACAACAACAACAAAACCTGGAGAAGGAAACGGAGCGAAGGAGAAGAGAGAGAGAAAAAAAAGAAAGAGAGAGAGGAAGAGACAAAACGAAAAGAAAGACAAGAGAAAAACGGAGCCGATCACGTGAAGTCATGAAACGAGCGGGTGTTTATAGTCACATTGCTCTTCATGTCACACCTCATGACACCTGGCGCCGTCGCCGTCAGTGGGAGGGAGAGAGGGAGGGAGGAAGCTGCGGCGCCTGATGGTGGTGATAGTAATGTATAATGAAGAGGGAGGAAGAGAGAGAGAGAGAGAGAGAGAGAGAGAGAGAGAGAGAGAGAGAGAGAGAGAGAGAGAGAGAGAGAGAGAGAGAGAGAGAGAGAGAGAGAGAGAGAGATGGAGAGAAAGAAAGAGAAAAACATCTACCACACCCCTTCTTTTTACCTTCTTCGTTAATTTATAATGAAGGAGGAAGAGACACTTAGAATAATACCTAAAATAAAAGACATAATACAAACGATAAGGAGAACCGACAATAACAAGCCCTAGAACCACCGAAAAGCATTAAAACCTCAAAGCTCAACCCAGCTCTCCCTCCAAGGCCTTCTTCTTCCTGTCTTTTTCTTCTTGTCTTCCTTCTTCCTCTTCCTCTTATTCTTCCCTTTCTTCTCCTTCTCCCCATTCTTCTCCTCCTTCTTCTCCACTTTCTTCTCTCTTTCCCCATTAACCTCCTCCTCCTTCTTCTTCCCTTTCTTCTCCTTCTCCCCATTCATCTCCTCCTTCTTCTCCACTTTCTTCTCCTTTTCCCCATTAACCTCCTCCTCCTTCTTATTCTTCCCTTTCTTCTCCTTCTCCCCATTCTCCTCCTCCCCCTCCTCCTTCATATCCTTCATCCCATTCTTCTTCCTCTCCTTCAACCACAGAACACCCCCCCTCCCCCCTCCCCCTCCCCCACCCCAACCCAACCCCGATCCTGACGAAGCCGAAGACGAAGCCGAAGACGAAGCCGAAGACGAAGCCGAAGACGAAGCCGAAGACGAAGCCGAAGACGAAGCCGAAGACGAAGCCGAAGACGAAGGCGACGACGAAATAAGACCTTCCCTCCAGAGGACTCCTCGCAAGGTGCTTTCTCATCAAGAACATCTGTAGGTGAAGACAAGAGGGTCTCGGATCGATCTCTTTACGTGTCTTGCTTGAGAAAAGGTTGTTTTGTGAAGTGTGAAGGCTTTTTGAGCGTAATTTCTTTTTCTCTGGGGGTGATGAAGGCGCTGTTTGAGGAAGGAGAAAGATGGAGATGGAGAAAGGGGAGGGAAAAAAGGGAAAAGAAGAAGAGGAGGAAGAAGAAGAAAGGGAAGAAGACGAGGAAGAAGAAAGGCAAGAAGAAGAGGAAGAAGAAGAGAGGGGAAGAAAAAAGGAAAAGAAGAAGGGGGAGAAGGAGAGGAAGAGGAAAGGGAAGAAGAGGAAGAAAGAGAAGGAGAAAGAGAAGAAGAAGATGAAAGGGAAGAGGAAGAAGAAGTGGGAGAAGAAGAAGAAGAAAGCAGAGAAGAAGAAGAAGAAAGAAGAGAATAATGATAAGAAGAAGGAGAAAAAAAAGAAAAAAAAAAAGAAAAAAAAAAAGAAGAAGAAAGGGAAGAAGAAGAAATAAAAAGAAGAGGA
>NW_028234421.1:8531766-8536766 GCF_977035675.1 Penaeus japonicus | reverse complement strand
GAGGAGGAGGAGGTGGAGGATGATAGTGGTAGTAGGGGGAGAGGATGAGGAAGCGGAGGTGGAGGTGGAGGAAGTGGAGGATGTAGAGGATAAGGAAATGGAATATGAGGAGACAGAGGAGGTGGAAGATAGGGAGGAAAGGGAAGGAGGAGAAGATGAAGAGGAAGAAGAGGTGGAGGAGGAGGAGGGGAAGGAAGAGGGGGGAGGAGGGGAGGGAGAGGAGGAGGAGGAGGAGGAGGAGGAGGAGGGGAGTTGGAGGAGGGGGAGGAGAAGGAGGAGGAGAAGGAGGAGGAAGAGGAGGAGGAAGAAGAGAAGGCTGCAGGAGTGGGAGTAAGACGTAGATAAAAAAAAAAAAAAAAAAAAAAAAAGGAAACTCAAAAGGAAGAAAATGAAGACAAGCACAACCGTCTGCGCGGATTCATCCTTACAAGAACGGGTTGAAGGGGCGAGGGGGGGAGGAGGGGGAAGGGAAGGGTATGCACGTCAATATTCCATACCTGTGATCATCATCATCATTATTATTATCATCATTGTTCTCGGCAGATTTTAAAGAATGCGAGACGAAGGGAAAATGTCAAATTGAATTCCTATTTGACGTTCCATAATGGCGGACACGGAAATACACTTAAAGGTTGTGTGTGTAACATCACGTCATGTTAGAGATGCATGAGGGATGGATAGATGGAGGGATGGCGGGATGGATAGAGGGATAGAGGGATGGGTTGGTGGATAAATGGAGGGGTGGGTGGATTGAGGGATGGGTTGGTGGATAAATGGAGGGATGGATAGATGGAGGGATGGAGGGATGGATAGATGGAGGGATGGGTGGATTGAGAGATGGATGGAAGGATGGATAGAGGGATAGAGGGATGGGTTGGTGGATAAATGGAGGGGTGGGTGGATTGAGGGATGGATGGAAGGATGGATAGATGGAGGGATAGAGGGATAGAGGGATGGGTTGGTGGATAAATGGAGGGATGGGTGGATTGAGGGATGGATGGAAGGATGGATAGATGGAGGGATAGAGGGATAGAGGGATGGGTTGGTGGATAAATGGAGGGATGGATGGAGGAATAGACGGATGGTTAGAAGGATGGATAGATGGATGAATACATAAGTGGATACAGGGATGGATTGAAAGATGGAGATGGAGAGAGGGATGGATTAAAGGATTGGTGGATAAAAGAATGGATAGAGGGATGGGTATATGGTTGGATAAAGAAATGGATAGATGGATAGCGAGAAGGAAAATGAGTATATAGATGTCCATCAACACACACACACAGTCCTCTTTTCACATACGCACACACACACATATATGTATGCACACAGAGACACAAATATACATACATACATACATACATACATACATACATATATTATAATATATATTATATATATATCACACACACACACACACACACACAACACACAAGCACACAACACACACACACACACACACACAACCACACACAACATATATATATATATATATATATATATTATATATATATATATATATATATATGTATATGGGTGTGTGTGTATGTATATATATATATATATTTATATATATATATATATATATATATATATATATATATGTATATATATTATATATATATATATATATATATATATATATATATATATATATATATATATATATATATATATATATATATCCACATTCTCTCTCTCTTTCTCTCTCTCTCTCTCTCTGTATCTCTCTCTCTCCCCCCCCCTCTCCCTCTCTCGGTCACCTTCCCACTTCCTGTATTGCATTATCAATTGATGGATTGATTGAGCCGGCATGAACAGACTCTTTTAGAATGCTTTTCAGGTCTCTATTTTCTGATGAGTGGAGCTGAGGTCACCGGGCAATGTGATGTAGTGGATTTAAACTATCAAAACAAAAACAAAAATAACAGGAAAATAATGATAGTTATAAGGATAACGATAACAAGGATAATGAAGATGATGATAATGATGATGATGATGATGATAATGGTAATGATGATGGTGATGATAATGATAATAATAATGATAATGATAATGTTAATGCTAATAATGATAATCATGATAAAATTCATAATGATAATAACAAAAATAATAATGATAAAGATAGTAATGATAACAATGATAATAACAATAAGACAAAATAATGATAAAAAAGAGAGGTGTACTATCACGATTCATTGCAAGATAACTTCTTCCATTGCCGTGACGAAAGTTGCATCGTCATGCTTAAAGGATGTGTGATTGATGAGGAATAGATACATTGCATGAAGGCAATTTAAATTGTGTTTGTTAGGAACGGAGCAGAATGCAATAGATGACATCCTTATTGCAGAAAGCTCAACATTATCCTCTCTCCGTGCTAACACATCGCATACGTAGATTTGCTCCGATTACTAAATCCTATGAATTTAATTAATGCCTGGCATCATCACACGCTCTTTTTCCAATCTAGAATGCATTTAAGAAATCTGATCAAATGAAATTAATGTATGACTATCCCACAAGCAGATAAAAGTAGAAATGGAAGTAGGATTTCCCAGGTTGCATAAACATTTTCCTCTTTTCGTTCCTCGCGAACAATTTTCCGAATGTATCTTCATTTCCTCTCAGAGTGAAGCGAAACTATCAATCTCACATTACCCCTTTTGTATTTTTTTTCTGGTAAACAGACATATCAGGACGAAATGATGCGAAAGTTTCGTGAATGCCAGATCAGAGCAGCTTCCGTGCCCTCACTCCCCCCTCCCCTCTCCCCTCCCCCTTCCCCTCTCCTCCAATTCTTCCCCCCTTATTCCCCCTTCCCCACTCCCCTCCTCTCCCCTCTCCTCCAATTCTTTCCCCCATTTCTTCCCCCTCCCCCCTCCCCGTCCCCATCCCGGTCCCCTCCCATCCTCCCCCCTCTCTCTCTCCCCGTCCCATCCACCCCCCTTATTCCCCCTCCCCCTCCCCTCCCATCCTCCCCTCCCCCTCTCCACACATACACCATCGACTTTCCTTCTCCAGTGACCATTATTTTCTCAGCCTGATCTCAAATCTTATTCAGATCTCAATGGCATCTGATATTACCATCAAAACGAAAAGAAAAAAAAAAGAAGAAAAAAAGAAAAAAAGAAGGAAAAATAAATAAATAAAAGAATTCAACATCGAGACACTACATTGTGCGCTCGTAACATTTCTCCCATATGGAATGACTGAAAGATATTTTTTCCTCTATCTGATTTTGCTTTGCGAAATGCTAGTGCCTTCTCACGCACTGTAAATGTTGCATCAGCCTCCATGGTGACGTCCCTCAATACTATCTCCTCCCTTCATGTGTTTGTATGATGTTGCAAAGAGTAAATTCTATCTGATGTTTTTCCTTTTTTTTTTTTTTTTTTTTAAATAAGGAAACATCTGAATGGTTTATCAATTATCTGAGGATTGTGTCCGATGTATGATGAATGTCAAAGAACTAAACTGTGTTTGATGCAATAGAAGAAAAACACCATACACACAATATACATAATGGGTTTATTTTTGTGTATAGTGTTTGTTTTCTGTCATTTGTTATGTATGTGTAATTGATAGCATTGTTGAGATGATAGTGAGAGTGGCTATGGTGTATGTGATAGGGAATGGTATAATCATGGGATTTACAATGAAAAAACGGACTTTGAAAATGATAAGTTATAAGAATTTAGAAATTTAGAACTTCTAAAAGTATTGTCAACTTTATTGCGATTTGACTGTAACAACCATCAGTTCCGCTATTGTCATTATTACTGCTACTACTATTACTACTATTACTACAATGACAAATATTACTACTACTACTACTACTACTATTACTACTATTACTACGATGACAAATATTACTACTACTACTACGACTACGACTACTACTACTTAGACAGCAACAATTATAGCGTTTACAGTTACTACTACTTTTACTACTTCCACAGCTACTACAAATATAGAAAAAGAAATATATGAATAATTCCACGTTGCAAGTTGAATAATTGACGATTCCATATTGCATCCTCATTAGAATTACGTAATTCTGATGAAAATGTAATGACGAAACCACATACTAAATACAATTACATGACTTGCACAGCGGAATTATTCATGCATGTTTTATTCATTCATAGCTTCTCATGTTTTTTTTTTTTTTTTTTTTTTTTTTTTTTTTTGTAATCGCGTTGAAATTTGATGAACTTGGCAGGTTGGTGGTGGTTGATGACAGGTTGACAGGTTGGTGATGATAATTGATTTGTGATTGGCAGAATAGTGATGAAACAAGACAACATTATTCGGAAATGCTGCATTCGGTAAATCATATTTGCCTCCTATGATAATGATGATAATGATATTGAGTATAGTGACAGTAATTATGAGGATGATGATGATGATGATGATGATGATGATTATGATAATAAGAGCAACAATTATAATAATATTAATAACGATAACAAAACAACAACAACAATAATAATGATAATAACAATGATAATGATGATGATAATGATGATAATGATAATAACAATAGTAATAACAATTGTAACAGTAATAAATGATAATAACGATAGTAATAATAATGGCTCTAATAATAAACTAAATTTAATAATGCTTCTGTCGCTATTATTTTCACTACATTTTTTGCTGCTATTACTACTGTTGCCAACGATACTACTATTACTCTTGCTACTATTGTCAATGCGACTATTATTGCTACTACTGCCATTGCCAGAACTGCCATTGCATATACTGCTGTTATCAAAATTGCAAAAAATTATGTCGTATTGACAAAGATGATGTTCTTTCTTTAGTCTCTCTCTCTCTATCTTCCTCTCTCTCCCCCACCCTCCCTCTCTATTTTTCTATCTCCCTCTCCCTCTCTCTCCCCCACCCTCCTTCTCTATGTTTCTCTCTCCCTCTCCCTCTCTCTCCCCCACCCTCCCTCTCTCTTTTTCTCTCTCCCTCTCTCTTCCCACCCCTCT
>NW_028234421.1:8516766-8521766 GCF_977035675.1 Penaeus japonicus | reverse complement strand
CCCACCAGGCAGCCACAGGATATGTTATCTTAACGATTTTTCCCGTAGACTTGACCCTCTCCCCCCTCTCCCCCTACCCTCCACCATCCTTCCCTCCGCCTTGCCCCTTTTCTTCCCTCCTTACCTCAGTCCCTCCATTTCCCTCCCTTTCTCCCTCCCTCCTTACTTCGTTCCTCATTTATCTTTCCTTCTTTCTCTCCCTTGCCTTCCCTCCCTTTCACTCTTCTTTTCCCTTTCTTTCATCTTTTAGTTCATTTCCCCTCTTTGCTTACTCCCTCCTTTTTCCCCTCTTTCGCTCTCCCTTCCTTCCTTCCCTCCCTATTTCTTATCCTTTTCATTCTCTCTCTCTCTCTTTTTTTTAACCTTCTCTCCTTCTCGTTCTTTTTCTCACTCCCTTCCCATCCCTTCCCTTTCCTTCTTTTCCTCTTACAATCCTCCGTTTCTTCCCCTTCCTCTCTCTTTTCCTCCATTCCATTATTTTCTCCTTCCTTTTCTTTTCTGCCCCTGCTTCCTCTTCCCCACCCTCTCTACTTCCCTTTCTTTTTTAGTCCTTCCCTCCCTCCTTCCTGGCCTACATCCCTCATTTCACTTTCTTCCTTCCCTCCATCCCTCACCCTCTCTCCTTTTCCTTCCTCCCTCTCTCCCTTCCGTTCTTCTCCATTTCCTTTTACTTTTCATATTCCCTCCCTCCTTTACTCCCCACTCCCTCCCTTTCTTTTCTTTACTCACTCCCTTCCCTTTATATCCCTCCCTCCTTTCCTCCCCACTCCCTCCCTTTCTTTTCCTTACTCACTCCCTTCCTTTTATATCCCTCCCTCCTTCCCCTTTCTTTCCCTCCCTCCTTCCTTTCCCTTCCCTTTCTTCCCTTCCCTCCCTCCTGGCCTCCTTCCCCTTTCCTTTCCTCCCTCCTTCCGTTCCCTTCCCTTCCTTTCCACTTCTCCCCCTCCCTCCTTCCCTTCCTTCCCCTCCATCTCTTCCCTCCCCTCCCTCCTGGCCTCCTTCCCAGCCCCTCCCTCTTGCCAATGTGCCATAAACGTCTCCTTATGACGCATTAACCATTAGTTCTGCTACAGGAACGCGAGCAGTTGCCCCTTTGCAGGTCGACCGGCCAAGTGTCTTGCGTCTCTCAGATTGTTTTTGATTTGTCTTCCTCCTCCTCCTCCTCCTCTTCACTTCCTCACCCCACCTCCTTCCTCCTACCCCTCTACTCTCCTCACCCACCTCCTTCCTCTTCGTCACTCCCCTTACCCCCTTCCTTCCTCCTCCCTCACTTCGTCCCCTTACCCCCTTCCTTCCTCCTTCCCCTCCTCCCTCTACACCGCCGGCGGGGAAGGACTTCAAAGGGTTAGAGACCCCCCTAACCCCTCCTCCCCTCTCCCTTCCCCCCCTCTGCCAACACCTCCCCCACCCGGTCATCAAACAAGAGGTTGGTTGGTAATAAACTCTCCAAAGGTTTATTGAGAAATCATTTGACTTTTTTCTTTTCTTTTCATCATCGAGTTCGGGTGTCAAGTCCTGAGAGCATATTGAGAATAAATTATCTTTTTTCCTCTTTTCATTTTTGTTGTTGTTGTTGTTGTTGGAATTATTTCGTCGTGTTTTCTCTTTTCCTCTCTCTTTCTCTGTATCTGTCTCTTTGTTTGTCTATCTTATTCTCTTTCTCTCTGTTGTCTATCTTGATTTCTCTTTCTTTGTTCATCTGTCTATCTTTCTTTCTTTCCCTCTCCTTTTATTTGTTCTCACCAGATATGCATTATAATTGTTTTGTTTTTCCATGTGACGTCATTATCTTGTGATTTTTTTCTCTTCCCAATTTCAATTTCTTACTCTCTTATTTGTGTTATTATCATCATAACAGTGTTAATAATAATGAACATGAGGATGATAGTCATCACTATCATTATTATAATTTTACGTTGCTATTATAGACATCATAGACATCGGCGAAGTCACCATTATTATCAATCTCTCTCTAAGTTTCTATATCCTTCTTCCTTCTTCTCTCTCTCTCCCTCTATTCCTCCCTTCTTCCCTTCACTACCATTCCTTCCAAACACACACACACACACACACACACACACACATACAGACACACACACACACACACACATCAGTCTCTCATTCTCCCCTCGTCCGTGTCAGCCCATCTGTGTCAGCCAGAAGAAACAGTTCTCAGCCTCGAGGCCCGGCAGAAGCTGTCACTCGCTCGAGCCGGGCAATAACTAGTCGTTTCTGAGCCATTAACCGGTGGCAGCGCCAGTGAAATCGACGGCGGAGGGGAATTCGTCATGGCGAGGGGAAATTCCCTCTTACAAGGAGATGGTTAGCGGGGATCACACGGGGGCCACTCACTCAGCATTGGGGACTCGCCCTCCTCTGATTTTTCTCCGCTGCAGTTTTATTCCTCTGGTGTTTTTGAAGTTTAATCTCCCTCGACGTCACGTAACGAGCAAGATCTAATCGCAGGGGGTATCTGTAAATGTCACAGAAGAGGCGATCATTCACGAAAGATAGAGAGACAGACGGAAAAAGGTGGGTCATGCTTGTTGAGTGGCCCCTCGAGATGGGGACGATTCCGCCGGCTGATAATTGCGGTGACTGTATGTGGTCGTTTGGTGGTTAGGCGAGGCATTGCAGCTTATCTGGGGAGAGAAATGGCGGGGACAAATATTTATATGATTTTGGGTGGATGAAGGGCCATTCCGGAGAGATATTGCGGGATCGTCACAATGGGTGCTTGTAGATTTGTTTGTGGATGCGTGTTGTTGTTTTCTTTCTTTCGACTTCTTTTGTTTTCCTCTTTGGGTGTTTGAGAGCTTTTTCTTCGTCGTGGTTAGTTTAATTCCCGAATTTTTAATTTTGAAACCAATCGAAAAATGAAAGTAATTAATAGTACCTTAATCAATAAACAATATCATAAAGAACGAAATTTCAGATAGAGGATGAGTTAAGAAACCTAACGACCAAGACCCTTTTAATAAACCGAATGATACAGTCTAAGCAACAACATTATTTCCCTTTAATTAAACCTTCAAGATGGAATAACCAGAGCACTGTTTTGGAAAAGGAAGATACAGCACCGTAAAGCAGATGGGGCTGTTAACTATGGCATAGTGGAGCAAGTTGACCATTATGAGTGAGTATAATGCGCAATATTGCATGTACTGTTTTAGTGAAACGGGGTAACATGTTATGGGGATTTCATCTATTTCATCTCTCTCGCTCTCTCTCTCTCTCTCTCTCTCTCTCTCTCTCTCTCTCTCTCTCTCTCTCTCTCTCTCTCTCTCTCTCTATATATATATATATATATATATATATATATATATATATATATTTCATCTATACACAGAGAATATGAGTGACTATAGATTTATTTTTTTTCTCTTTGATTCTCTTAAGTTGACGTAATCTAAACACACGTGGGGAAATAAGCTATTCATCAATAATTGAGAATTCTTATGTGCGAAAGGGATTCAGGTGGTGCCAAGTGGTTTCAAATTGATATCATCTCTGTTGTGCCATCCCATTGGTGCCATATGGTGTTTTTTATCATTAAAGAAAGCTGGTTTTAATGTCATGTCATTACTTGTTTATCTGTCATAGTGATGACATTGTTGAGTATGTTTGTATATGTGTTGCCGATGAGATGATAATTGTAATGTTATTATCATTATGTAAAATGAGACAGGGACATGAAGCGTGGTAATATCTTCATCTTCAATATTGAATAGAATCACAATATCTTTTCTTCGAAGGCGTTTCGTATGTCACCATACTTAAACGAAGGTACAATTCTTTCACTCCCCCCCTCTTCCCCCTCCCCCCTCGTGAAGGAAGCGAACCCTGGCACCATTACAACATAACCTGGCACAATCCCCACAGCCCTAATCCCGCCCACCATCCTCCTGAGGGAAGCAAACCTAGCACTATCTCAACATAAAGGAGCTACCCTATCCACTCCCCTTATCCCAATCCCCTCCCTCCCTCATACTCAATCCCCCCCTCCACCCCGCCCCCCTTCCTAGCATTATCTCCGAGGAAACGGCTGGTTCTGGCACTATACCCGGGTTGATGTCTGGCACTCGTCGCTGCTCACACCCATCATTACTCACGTCAACATAACCTGGATATACGACCTCTTCCGGCTGACAGTGCGGTCGGCGGGGCTGCGACAAAACATTTTCTCGTCGCATTTTATGAGTTGAGCGACAAATTACCGGCGTTTTTTGGCGACACATTTGGCGGGCCTAGTCTTGTGTTTAATTAATTTTATGGATGGACTTTAGGAGCCGTTGGGAAAGCGGGAGGAGGAGGAGAGACGCGTCGAGTGTCACTTGAGGCTTTGATGGTGATGGCCTTTCGGGAGGTGACGCTCGAAGATCAGCGCTCGCCCTCGACAGATGGTTCTTTACGCCTCACTCGCTTTGCTTTTAAGAGTTGTTGTCTTTTCTTGGCTCGTCTTCTTTCATTCCCTCTTCTTCCTCCTTTTCGTCTTGATGAATAGAATGGTAATGATGATGATGATGATGATGGTGATGATAATTATGATGATGAGAGTGATAATAATGATGATAATAATGATAAGAATAATGATAATGAAGATGATAATACTAGTAATAATAAAAACAATATTAGTGATGAATATGATAATGGTAGTGATGAATATCATAATAACAGTCATATATATAATAGTAATATCGATAAATATGATAAAAATGATAATAATATTGCTAAATATGACAAAAAGGATGATAATGATAGTGGTAAATATGATAATAATGATGATAATAGAAATAATGATAACGAAAATAATAACGATAAAGATGATAATAATATAAATAATGATAACAATGAAAATAATAACGATAATGAAAATGACAACGATATGAATTTTCACTTTTATCACGTAAACCCTCACAATCATTATGATTTTAGGTCTCGCTTGCCTGCCTTCTTCATCATACTTCACTTTTGTAACTTTTTCGAACATCAGGGTTGAG
>NW_028234421.1:8499266-8501766 GCF_977035675.1 Penaeus japonicus | reverse complement strand
ACACACACAACACAGACACATATTTTCCTTCTCTCTTTCTTTCCCTTTTTCTTTTCTTTTCCTCAATGTTATCTGTCGCCAAAGGGGGGAGGGCAGAAATGTAGAAGGGGGGGGGGAAGGTAGAGGTGTAGAAGGGGGAGGGTAAATGTGTAGATGGGGAGGGGGGGAGGGTAGAAGGATGGAAGGGGGAGGGTGTATGGGTAGAGGGATGTAATGGAAAATAGGGATGGGGGAGGGGAGAGGGAGGCAGTGAAATAAGTGCAAATGAAGGGCGTAAATGGACCGTAATGATAATGATAACAGAAAAAATAGAATGATGATAATAAACGTGATAACGATACCGTAGAATGATGACGATAGACGCAACAGTAACCCCGATAATAATAATAATAATGACGATCATAATAACAGCGTATTAACAGTATAACGACAAAAAACAAACAACAACAACAACAACAACAAGACAGCAGGAAAACAATAAAATCGAGGATAAAATCATGAACAGTAACAATAACAAAAAACAAACAAACAAATACAATGTTCGTTTTGTTCACAAGTGTAAGGGTTAACTGAACAAAATACTAATATCTAGTTACAAATTCTCGTAATTCATAACAAACAAAAGGATAGACACCTGGGTTATGCAGTGAACATATCTAGATGTACTTATTTCATTGATAAACATTTGAAATCCGAATAGAAATAATGTTTGTTTTGTGTTGAGTTCGTATCGTAGTTTGTGTTTGTTGTTTTTATTATGTCTATATGTATATATATATATATATATATATATATATATATATATATATATATATATATACTTTTTTATTTTTTTTTTTTTTACACCTTCACATATGTTTGAAGAAAATCTAATACGGTTCTTTATGCAAATAACACAGTAAATGTGTCTGCTTTTGATGCATTGATGTCTATCTTTATCTTTTGTTATTTTTCCCGCGTTTTTTTTTTTTATTTTTTTTATTTACCTTTCACTTTTCCGCTGTTTTTGTATTCTTGCTCTCTCTATCTCTTTTATCTTTCTCTCTCTCTCTCTCTCTCTCTCTCTCTCTCTTTCTCTCTCTCTCTCTCTCTCTCTCTCTCTCTCTCTCTCTCTCTCTCTCTCTCTCTCTCTCTCTCTCTCTCTCTCTCTCTCTCTCTCTCTCTCTCTCTTTCTCTCTCTCTCTCTCTCTCTCTCTCTCTCTCTCTCTCTCTCTCTCGTTCTCTTTTTTTTCTTTCTCTTAATCAAATCCGAGTGTACATAATTTTTTAAGCATTACGGAATATCATTCTTTTTATATCTTTATCTGGCGGTGTAATATGATTCGTAATTTGTGTTCTTGTTGCATGGATTGTATTTATTTCATGCACACACATGCAAGACACACACGCAACCGTACACAAACACATAGAAAGACACATCCAAGAATGCAAAGACACAAACACATAGTCAAAGACGCATGCACACATTCAAAATCACATACGTACATTCGAAAACACACACACGCACATGAAGTGACACTTATCTATATTACTAAACACACACACACACACACACAGACACAGACACACACACACACACACACACACACACATACACACACACACACACGCACACGTACACACACACACACACACACACACACACACACACACATATCAATCACAAATTTCACCATCCATAGTTAAGATTGACGACCTTGTTCTCCATGTTAAAAATGGAAGTGTCAGAAAATATACGAAAGTAAAATGACATCTCTCTAGAAATTTAGCTACCACGTACCACACTGTATCTTGCGAAGGAGCTAAGAAAAGTAAAAGATGGACGTACGAAAGATAAGAAACAAATAAAAAAGTAACTTCAGATAGGGCCTAACTGGAAATATTCCTCTCTTAGGCCTCCTTCGATCCGATATGAAGTCAAGGTAGTGTAAAGATTCATTCATGTCTGTGGTTCTTTGATAGTAATTTAACTACAACAACTATTATCCCACATGCGTGCACACAGAAACATGTACACACACACACACACACACACACACACACACACACACGCGCATACACACACACACACACACGCACACACACACACACATAAACACACATACACACACGCATACACACACACACGCACACACGCACACACACACACACACACATAAACACACACACACACACACACACACAAACACACACACACACATCCTAACGACAATGTACACATAGATAGAGATAGATAGATTAGATAAATAGACAGATAGATAGATCACTAGAAAGGTAGATATAAAAATAGAGATATACGTCTATGTGTTAACGTGTCACTATCAAATTGCACGTTGAAATTCCCATTCATATCTTTTCCTGCAATATTCGCAAACCAAACTAACCAAGACGATGAATCACCTCAAACAACAGCAACAATCAAGTATACTTATTATTATGACACCTCATTAAACAAAATAAAAAAATGCATTCGTGTCAAAAAAAAAAAAAAAAAAAAAGA
>NW_028234421.1:8449238-8454166 GCF_977035675.1 Penaeus japonicus | reverse complement strand
TCTATTCTCTTCTCTTTCTCTCTACCCCCCCCCCCTCTCTCTTTCTCTCTCTCTCTCTCTTCTCTCTTCTCTTCTCTCTCTCTCTATTCCCCTTCCCCCCTCTCTCTCTTTCTCATTCCCTCTCTCTCTCTTTCATTCCATTTCTCTTCTCGCTCTGTCTTTCTTTCATTTTCTCTCTCTCTGTCTTTCTCTCATTCTCTCTCTCTCTCTCTTTATCTCTCTCTCCCTCCCTCCCCCCCCCCTCTCTCTTTCTCATTCTCTCTCTCTCTCTCTCTCATTCTCTCTCTCTCTCTCTTTATCTTTTAGCTCGAGCTCATTACGGAAGATTACTTTTGCCTTCTGATAATTTTCTATCTGGGAGACTTATTTGGGATGAGGAGGAGGGGATGAGGGGAAAGGAGGGGGGGATAAGGGAGGGGGGGATGAGGGAGGAAGAGGGATGAGGGGAAGAAGGGGGGGGGGGCAGGGATTACTGTCTGATACCCGGCATCCTATTTACGTTTGCTTTACAAGATGAGTGTAGGAAGAGATGGGGAAAAGGAGGGGTGGGGAAGGATGGAGAGGAGGGGGTGGGGGAAAGAGAGAGAGAGAAAGAGAGAGGGAGAGAGAGAGGAAGGGAGAGAGAGAGAGAGGGAGAGAGAGAGAGAGAGAGAGAGAGAGAGAGAGAGAGAGAGAGAGAGAGAGAGAGAGAGAGAGAGAGAGTGAGAGAGCAAGGAACGAGAGAGAGATGGAGGAGAGAGAAGAGAGGGAAAGAGAGAGGAGAGAAGAGATGAGTGAGGAGATGAGGAGAGAGGGATGGGAGGGAGTGAGAGAGAGAGAATGAGAGAGAAGAGAGAGAGGAGAGAGAAGAGAGAGAGTGTGATTGAGAGGGTAGGAGTGAGAGGAGAGACGAGATTGAGTAGAGAGAGAGTGGAAGTGTGGAGTGAGAGAGATGAGTGAGGGAGAAAGAGAGGAGGGAGTTGGAGGGATGGAGAGGAGAGAGGGAGAGAGAGAGAGGAGAGAAGGAGATAAGGACGAAAAGAGGAGAGAGAGTGAATATATGATGAGAGAGAGAGAGAGTGAGCGAGAGGGGAGGAGAGAGAGGGAGAAGAGGAGAGAGAGAGTAGAAAAGGGAGGAGGGAGGGGGCGGGGGCCTCGAGCAGCCCAGAATCGCTTTCAATAACTAATTCACCCCTCTAATCTCTTCCTCCAGCTATCTATCCCTCACTGTATCCTCCATCCCTATCCCTGATTTTTCTTAACCCCCTTCTCTCTCATTTCCTTTCCCTCTCTTCCTCCCTTCCTTCCTTGTCCCTCCCTCCCTTCTTCTATCCATTCTCTTTGTCTTACCTTCATTTTTTTTTCATCTCTAAAAGAACTCAATATATTTCTCTCCCTTTCTATCCTTCCCTTCATTCGCCCTCCTTTTCTATTCCTTAAACTATCCACCATCCCTCTCCCTCACTCTTTTCCCTCCCTCCTTCTTTCTCTTCTCCGTATTATCTCTCCACTTCGCTTTCATCCATCGCTCTCTCCTCCCTCGTTATTCTTCATTCCCTCCTTCCCTAATGTACTCGCTATCCCTTCTTTCCTCCCTCCCTTCATCACTTTCTTCTCTCTCTTCCCCACATCCTCACTCACTTCTTCCTAATCTTTTTTTCACTCACTCTGTTCTCCCTCATTCTCAGTCTTCACTCTCTTCTCCCTCATCCCGCCCTTCCTCCCTCACACTCTTTTCCCTCATCCCTTCCCTTCCTCTCTTTCACTTACCTCCCTCCTCCTTCATCTCCCTCCTCTCCCTTCCATCCTCCCTCCTCCTCATTTCTTCTCTGTCCCTCATCCTTCCTCCCTCAATCCCTCTTACCTTCCTTCCCTCTCACAGCTTCCCCCCTCTAATCCCCCCTCCCATCTTCCCTCCTTCATCCCTCCTCCGATCCCCTCCCTTCCTCCCTCATCCCCTCTCCCTTCCTCCCTCATCCCTCTCTTCTCCTTCACCCCTCCCTCACCTTCTCCCTCGTCCCTCCATCCTCATCCCCTCCCTCCCTCCCCCCCTCCCCTCCCTCCCTCCCTCCCTCATCCCCTCCCTCCCTCCCTCCCCCAACGTCGTGACCGGCAGCACAACAAGATTAAGTTCCATCGCAGCGCTGGCGATTACAGGGGTCAGGAGACAGGGCGAAGAACACCATGAGCCCCGCCCCTACGCCCTTGGGATACGCCCCCCCTCCCCTCCCTCCAACCCCCGTCTTTGGTTGTTCAGCTGGTGGTCTTTGATGTTCGTGCGGGTGGTGTTTTGGTTTGGGTTCAGGTGGTGCTCAGCTGGTTTGAGGAATGTTCGGATGGTGTTTTGGTTTGGGTTCAGGTGGTGCTCAGCTGGTTTGAGGAATGTTCGGATGGTATTTTTGTTTGGGTCAGGTGGTACTCAGCTGGTTTGAAGAATGTTCAGATGGTGTTTTAGTTTGGTTCAGGTGGTGGTTAATGTTCGTTTGAGGTTCGTTCAGATGGTGTATGTGGTTGCGTCAGGTGGTGTTTGATAGTTTTTCAGCTGGTTGATTACCGTTTGCTCAGATGGTGTTTTGGCCTAGTTCCGCTGGTGTTTAACAGTCGTTTGGTAATTCAGCTGGTTTGGTGTTTGTTTGTGAGTGGTTCAAGTGGGTGATTTACCGAGATTAGGGGTGGTTTACTGGGCGGTTTACAGGTGGTATTAAAATATATTTTAGGTTGTGTTTGTTTGACTGTTTCAGGTGGTGTTCGATGTCTGTTTGTAAATTATTTCGATACTACCACGAGTTTGTTTGTTTGTTTGTTTGTTCAAGTGGCGTTTGTTGTTTATTTAGATTAGTGGTTGATTGGCTTTCTTTCAGGTGTTTGGTTGATGTTTGTTCAGACCTCTTTTTTCAGGTGGTGTTTGATGATAGTTGAAAGGTAGCTGAGATGTCAGTTGATTGGTAGATTTGTGGTTGTTCAGATGGTGTCTTGAGGTTATCTTTGATGTTTGTTTCTGATTTTGTTTGATTTGTTCAGCTGGTGTAAGATGGCGTTTATTTCAGGTGGTGTTTTATGGTTAAATAAAGGATGTTTTATGGTTGTTCAGCGGTGGTTGGAATTAGTAGTTGAATCGTTTGGTTGATGGTTGATTAGGTGATTTGGTCGGTGATGGTTAATGGTTGTACAGGAGGTATTATGGTTGTTCATGTGTTATCTGATGGTTAATAAGTTGATGCTAAATGTCTGTTCAGGTTAAGTATGACGGTTGAAGTAATGGTTAACAAATGGTCAAGTGGTATTTGTCAGTTATTTAAGTGGTGGTTTTATTTTCTTACTTTTGACCATACTACTTTTAGTCTTTTAAAACAAGGAATCCTGATTATTTTTATCACTGGCATATCATTTCATGTTATTGATATAAAGGGCTCATCACAAAATATAAGACCCTTTGATAGGAAAGTTCGCGTATATTCTGGATGTTATTTTCTGTGATTGTTGGCGTTCAGAATTCGTGACATATATTAGAAGGGTAATTAGTTGCATTATCATAATTATAAGATTAATAATTCCTGTTTTATTGTTGCCATTGGAACTGTTATCATCATTGCTATCTTTTGATTTGTGTTATCTAATTTGTATTATCTTTTCAGTTATGATATATCACAATAAAATTTAATACCACTGGGAATTTATTACTACAAAACATGCAAATAAAAGGTATGAACTATCAAACAATAGAATCAACTTTCAAAAAGTTTTTGATTCAAACACACTCTGAATCATTCTGAAAGCAGTGTTAACGTAACCCATTCTCTCTTCCATGTGATCTGCATTAAAATAAGACAAGGTTAAAACTTTTCTCCCCCCCCCCTTTCTCTCGGTCTCTCTCTCTCTCTCTCTCTCTCTCTCTCTCTCTCTTTCGCTTGAAGATTTAAAGCGACTCTCGTATTGATGGAAAGGGTTTTTCCATGAACTTTTTTTAGCGGGTATATAAAGGTTGATTACATGCAGTTGATTTTATTTTTGTCTAATTCTTCTTCGCCTACTTATTTTTTCCTCTTTTTCCTTAATTAATCCACGGTGAAGATTTGTCATTGATTGAGGTCGATATCCAGCGTCAAGCAAAGAAACAAAATGCTATGAAAACACAAACAAACAAACGAGTAATCTATTTGAATTCGATTAATCCAATGTGATTTTCCACTTCGTTTACCTCTGTTTCCCAATCGTCCCCGACCAGATCCTGCAGTCGAGTCTCAGTAAATCCTGTTAGGTGGGTCTTTTTACAGCGTTAACTCCATTAAAATTCTACTCATTCTTTGTCGGGATCGGTGGCATTTTAGAATCCCTCTCCCCCCCATCCACCGTCCCTCTCACTCCTCCTCCTCCATCTCCCCCTCCTCTTCCTTTCCTTCCCTCCCCTTCCCGCCAGTTCCCGTGGAAGAATTTGTCCGATTCCCAAAGTAATTCCTTATTTTCTTCTTCTTTGTCCCAGGACCCTTCCGCTTGTCGCTCCCAGACGCGCTGTGAGTCAAGCATCGAGTGTGTCCGCTTCCTTCGGTCGTGACTCGGGCTTTGCAACGGCCTCTTGGGCGATCGATAAACTCCCCGGATGTTGAAGTCGTAGTTCACTTTTTTTCTTCTACAAGTAAATAATTCGATGAAATTGCAATTGCAGATTTCTCGTTCGCGTGGAAGTTCATTCCGGAGACCGAATTCACCAACGTAGTCATGGAGACCCCCGTCGGAGAAAGGGTCTCGGGCGTCGTTCAACCCAGATTTGGCGCCAAAACTGACGGTGAGCAACGATCCGTAAGAACTTTGCCTTTTTCCTTTCTTTTATTTCTGCTCTTGGAATATACCTCCGCAAACGTTCCTTCGCCATCGACATTTCCGAGAGCCAATTGGACACACACACACACACACACACACAATCCCGATTCCCCGCCGCCCTCAACTCTGTG
>NW_028234421.1:8409238-8411738 GCF_977035675.1 Penaeus japonicus | reverse complement strand
CCTATTCATCTTCTCCTTCCCTCCCGCTCTACTCACACCCTTTCCCTCCTTCCCTATTCATCTTCTCCTTCTCTCCCTCTCCACTCACACCCTTTCCCTCCCTCCCTATGGATCTCCTCCTTCTCTCCCTCTCCACTCACACCCTTTCCCTCCTTCCCTATTCATCTTCTCCTTCTCTCCCTCTCCACTCACACCCTTTCCCTCCCTCCCTATCAATCCCTCCTTCTCTCCCTCTCCACTCACACCCTCTCCCTCCTTCCCTATAAATCCCTCCCTCTCTCCCTCTCCACTCACACCCTTTCCCTCCCTCCCTATCAATCCCTCCTTCTCTCCCTCTCCACTCACACCCTTTCCCTCCCTCCCTATGGATCTCCTCCTTCTCTCCCTCTCCACTCAGGGAGGGTGCTCCCAGCCTTGTCTGCAATGCACTCCCTCCTATCCCCCCCCCTCCACCCCTTTCTATGCAAACACATACACGCAAGCAAATAACTCTGAAAACACACGCTCGCTCATTCTTTCTTCTTTTTTTTTCTTTTTCCTCTTTTTTCTCTCTTTCTTTCTCGTCTTTTCTCGTTCTTTTTTTTCTCTCTCTTTTTTTTTTTTTTTTTTTTTTTAAGGATGTTTCTTTTGTTGTTGTTCTTTTTTTGTTTTATTGTTGTCTTTTGTTTTTGTTTTTTTTACTTGTTCTTTCGTGGTAGTACCTAATATATTCTTATCCCCCTCTATCTCATCCCCTCTTTTATTTCATCATATGTCTTATTCTATAGTTCTTTTCTTTCTTTCTTTTTTATGCTGATTCTATCCTTTCTTTGTTGTTTTTGTTGTTGTTGTTGTTGTTGCTGTGGCTACCATGATTGATATAATGATAATTACGATGATAAGAATGATAATGATAATAATACCAATAATGATAAACATAGTGATAAGGATAAAAACGATAATAATAATGATATTTAGGATAATGATCACCTGAATAATAATGATAATGATATTAAAAATATTCATAATGGTGATAATAACACTGATGATAATAACAATTGTAAAAGTAATAACATTAATGATAACAACAATATCAAAGGTAATGATAATAGTTATAATTTTAATAATGAGAAAAATAATTATGATACTACTACTACTACTACTACAACTAATGAAAATAAAGATGATAATGATAATAATGAAAATCATCACTGTAACGATAGATACAGTAATAATGATAGAATTATTACTGATATTAACAAAACATCAGAAAAAAAAGGAACATGAATAAGTGAAATAGATCATATAAGCATTAGTGAAAAAGAAAATGTGAAAAACACTATAATTCATTAAGGATGAATAATGCATTAAACAGCGAGGGACTTATCATTTATCTCTTTGTCTCTCCCTTTCCTTTTTTTTTTTTTTTTTTTTGTTTCCTTTCTTTTTATAACTTTTTCCCTCTTTTTCCTCTTTACTTCTTTCTCTCTCTGTTTCTTTCTCTCTTTCTCTCATTCGTTCTTTCCCTCTCTTTCTCTCTCATTATTAGCTCTCTCTGGTCTTTCTCCTCCCCTCCTTCTCTCTCTCTATCTCTCTCTCCCTTTCTTTCTCTCTCTCTCTCTCTCTCTCTCTCTCTCTCTCTCTCTCTCTCTCTCTCTCTCTCTCTCTCTCTCTCTCTCTCTCTCTCTCTCTCTCTCTCACCCTCGTCACACGACACTCGTATTCGTTACCAAATAACTTACTAGGCGCTTCAAATATTTCTAGAAAGTTGAGATCACTTTTCCAAATCTAAAGGATTTTTCAAAGGTCTTTTCAAACACTTCTTTGAGTGTTTCCTTTGCTATCTATATTTATTTATTTTCCTTTATTTTTCATGTTTTTTCATGATGCGCCACTTACAGAAATTATTCCCTTTAACAGCCTTCAAGAAAGATATCATACATATAATTCCCTCCCCCCCTCTAGCCCTACCCCCACCCCACCCCTCTGAACCCCCCTTTTTTATCCTTCCTCCTCTCCTTCCACCTTATTTATTCTCTCTCTCTTTTTTCTTTTTTCCTTTTTTCTTCTTTCTTTTTTAACGAAACTCTAAGAAAAGAGCGAGAAAGAGCTCAAGCGCGGTTCGAATCCCCGCTTCTTGCGATTAAATCCTATAACCTGAAAAGTTGGCAATAGATGACCTTAATATTGGCTGAAGATCTGAGGGAGCTCGGAGATGGCGTGATCTATGACATCCGTGTTAAGCTTCTGCCAGAGGTAATTTGGCCCTTAAGCTCCCCGGCGATAAGGGAGGAATCAATGTATCACCGAGAGGGGGCTTTTGTGGCATTCTTAATCGGGGCTGGATATTAAACCGAGCCTGTTGCACTGGAGAGAGTGTGAGGTGGTGCCTGTGCACGATAATGTCGATTTTTTTTTTTTTTTTATCTACGATGTACGAGTAGATTAGAATAGATGTTCTTTTGGAAATAGTTGGTTTTTGAAATGCGTCAGTGTATGGGGTACATGCGTATTTTTTTCT
>NW_028234421.1:8396738-8399238 GCF_977035675.1 Penaeus japonicus | reverse complement strand
TTTATTCTTCCTCCTTCCCCTCCTCTTTCCCTCTTTCCTTCTTTCCTCTCTCCAACTCTCTTCTTTGTCCTCTTTCTCCCTTTCTTCTCTCTCTCTTCTTCCTCTCTCCATCTGTTTCCCCCCTCCCCTTTGTCTCTATCTCGCCCCCTCTCTCTCTTTCCGCCTTCTTCTCTCTCTTTCCTCATTTCCCCTTACCCCCTCTCCTTTTCCCCCCACCCCTCTATCAGTTCCCCCCTACCCATCACCCTCTCTCTCTCTTTTACTTTCAGAGCCCCTCCGCTTTCTCCCATCCCCCCTCGCGTCATTCTTTCTCTCTCCCTTGCCCTCTCTCCTTCCCTCTCTTCCCCCCCACCCATCGTCTTCCCCCCACCCCACTCCCTTCTCCCCCTCCTCATCTCTCTTTTACTTTCAGACTCCCCTCCCCTCCCCTCCCCTTCTTCCAATACCCCCCCTCCTCCTCTCGTCTCTCTTCTCCCCCCCTCCCCCCTCCCCTCTCCCCTCGAAGGTGTAGCGTTATGTTAGTCGGGAAAATTAGCTATTAGATAGTCCGTGTTTAGGTGCTGTTTAGAGGGTGGCGTTCCCGGGCGGTGATGAGGCCGCTGTTAATGGCAGCGGCGCAAGACCACCCAATGGCGCTGTTCGAGGCGGGTCGTCCATATGTCGTGGCTCGAGCGCCGCCGCTACCTCACGACGGCGCCCGTCCTGTGGGTGGGCCGCGCCGGGTGCGTGTGGGTGGCCCGCCCTCGTTCTCGCGGCTGTGGGCGGAGGTGGCGGTGTGGGTGGCGTCCCCACCGCCCGCCCCCACTCCTTTCCCTCCTCGCTTGAGAGTCGACATGAGGTGAATAGCGCGATTTTTTAAATATTTATTTTTTACTTTTTTGCCGAAAGTGAATGATTGACAAAGAATATTCAGAGTGGTTTTGACGCCATCTGGCTTGAGGTGTTGGCTCGTAGGAACAGCGGAGAGAGGCTGACGGGCGTTTTGCAAGACTTAAATGGAGGAATCTGGCTGCTCGTTTACTGGGCTGACTTACCTTAAGAGGCCGCTTAAAAACAAATTAAATGAAGAACGTTGCTTGCGTCCCATCATTACCATTCCTCGTGTGTAGTTCCTGATTTCTCGAGGCTCTCTTTGACAGCCTTTCCCAAAATCGCTAAACGAATAACAAACGTCGCCACTGGAAACCATCATATTTTCCTAAAATAGAAAAGAGAGAGAGAGAGAGAGGGAGAGAGAGAGAAAGAGAAAGAGAGAGAGAGAGAGAGAGAGAGAGAGAGAGAGAGAGAGAGAGAGAGAGAGAGAGAGAGAGAGAGAGAGAGAGAGAGAGAGAGAGAGAGAACCCTATCCCATATCCTACCCCACCCCTTCCCCCTTAAAAAAAAAAAAAAAAAAAAAAAGATCCCCCCAAATCAGCCAAATTGACCGCATCCGAAGACAACAGACGTGTGAACAGACTAACGCTGAAGGCAGTCAAGAGGTAATCTCGCACATTGCCCTTATACATCATGATATGTGACGAGGCCCTCGGTTTCAGTCGTGCTTGACCAATCAGTCGGGCATCAAGAATCATAACACCACTGTCAGTGTGAGCTCGAGCATAGTAATCAATACATTTATCATCGGGATTGCAAGTCTGTGTGTTTCCTGCGGGTCTATGCAAAGCCTCGCCCATGCATTCTGAGGAGCTTGTCTTTTTGAGCTTCGTGTTGCATTCGGTCGTTGCAAATGAGAATGATCCGAGGGATTTCATCGCCGGAAGGAGGACAGACACTTCGATCAATCTCGGTGGTATTGCGATATTTTTTTTTTCGATCTGTTGGTTATTTGTTGCAAGGTATAGGACATGTGATTGATTTTTTTTCAATGATAAAAGGTGTAGTTTTTTTTTTTTTTTTCAGAATGTTCGATTCGAGAATCCATTTGGGTGTTTGATTCGTGACTTGAGTTTCGTATCATGACAAAAGATATCGGTGCGTGCATCTTGACAGATCGAATAGCTATGCAAAAGCAATAAAGATTATTTCGAAAGCAGAAGCAGAACGCCAAGAGTTTATCCTCGTGATTATCAACACTACATTTAACTTCGGAATGAATTGATGATATAAAGACATAACTTAAGAAAGGAGTAAATAAACATAATATAAAAAAAATGAGATTCGAATACGTTATAGAGATAGACTAACGTTCCCTTTTCTGTTGATAAACTATAGATGGCTAATAAGGAGGCCGCAAAACACCATAAGAATTATCCTTATAGGACAAAGTAGGTGATAAAATTGGGAGATGGAGCAAACGCAAATAAAAAGGTAGATGGAGCAAACACAAATAAAAAAGGGAGATGGAATAAACGCAAATAAAAAAGGGAGATGGAACAAACGCAAATAAAAAAGTCAAAGGTTACCGTATTTTTTATTTACTGTATTAGGTGTGAGGATACTGTATTTTGTATTTACTATATGAGGCGGGAGGTTACTGTATTTTATCCTACTTCAAAACAAA
>NW_028234421.1:8376738-8379238 GCF_977035675.1 Penaeus japonicus | reverse complement strand
GGATAAGGAGGGAAGGTAAGAGGAAGGGAAGGAGGAGAAGAAGGAAGAGGGAAAGCCAGAGTGAAGGTTAGAGGAGGACAAGAGGGGGAGAGGAGAGGAGAGGAGAGCATGAGGGACAGCAAGAAGGAAGAAGGAAGACAAGAGGAAGGGAGGTAGGAGCAGAGGGAGGAGGGGGGAGGAGGGAAGGGCCGAGGGAGGGACGGAGGACGAGCGAGGGTGCTATGCATAAGTTAAGGAAGCCATAAAGGAAATGTTATTGTGCATGTCGCCTCCAGAGAGCAGGTAGCGCTGGGTGTCGTGACAGGTGCGAGATATGTAAATAAGTCTCAATTGACTCATCGTGAATATGAGGCTTACAATTACCACGGAACTGTTTTAACCATCACATGTTACTCGAACATTCTTTGGTTTAGCACAAAAAAGAAAAGAGAAAGAGAAAGACAGAGAGAGAAAAAATATATATAAAGCGTGTGTTGGTGTTCGAGTTTTCACAACTGTCCTTCATAAATCATAAACTTGTAAGAACTACATTCTTATCATACTAAAAAAAAAAAAAAAAGGAATGCCACCCTAAACACTGTAAAATCAAAACACATTAGAATTCTTTTGGCAATTTCCCTCGCAAAGAAGTTTATGATCCCCGCACCGTAGTAAAACATGCACCACATCTTATATATCTCTTAAAGAATAAAAAAAAAAAAAATAGAAGAAATAGATCAACAATCTTAATAGATTAGTTCCCCAAAAAATGAAAAATTCCAAACAAAATTCCCGCCACTGATCACATCGCCTAACAACTAACTACCAAACTACCAAACTGCCTAAAGACCCGCTCGCTTCTAACCCTATAATGATTACCTTTCCGCCTCTACAGCTTTTCGAAAACGTCGCCCCGTTCGATAGCTCGGTCTGAAGGAGGTGAAGAGGTCAGACAAAGTGACCTGACCTTTGAACCCAGACACTCAGCCTGGTGTGGTCGCGGCGGTTGTGTGTTTAGCGCCTATTTACAACAGTTACTCTCGCTAATTGCACGTAATTGCTAGTCTCTGTGTGGGTGATTATGCCAAAAACGTCTTTTCTTAATGTTCATTGTCTGTCAAACTTCAGGTGGCGTTTTTTCTTCATGTACAGCTGCCTTGCTATTACTTTAACTACTGAGACAAATACTGTTTTTTGGCTCCAGGAAGCGATGTTGCAGGATTTCGGAGGCGGCGGCGAGGGGTGTTGTGGGGGCGGTGTTACAGATGGGGGGGGGGTAGGGTGGGGGGTCGCTGTCTTTCGGGTGTCTATGTCTCTCTCTCTCTTTCTCTCAGGGAGGCATTTGGTCCGTCTTGCGGACTCTTCCCCTCACCTTTCTTAGATAAATTCACTCACACATGCGCATACACAGTAAGATTAATACAATCCCATCCACACACACACACACACACACACACACACACACACATACATATATATATACATATATATATATATATATATATATATATATATATATATATATATATTAATATGTATACATATATATATAACAAAATATAGAAATCGTGATAATTATGATAAGTATTTACAACACATATGTATGCATATTATTTATACACACTCACAAACACACACACACACACACATACACACACACGCAATTGCACCGAAATCAAAACAACAAACATTACATATCAAACTATTCTATTATCAAAATCAACAAGATTACACTCAGGAAAATTGAATTATCAAATTTATCACTGCAATTTGGACAAAACTTGGTCTTTGTGTAGGTCTGCAATATGCCGTTGATTGCCGCTCCTATCGTTGATATTAGCATCGTAACTTTGCAACGTAATACTAATGTCCAGGACGTTGCAAAAATATGCTCCTTTGCACACCAGAGACGAAAAAAAAAGTTGCGAGGAAGAGAGAGATTATCTTTTGCTTTTGCCTTCGTCACTCTACGATTAGTCTTCAAGAGGACAAAGAAGGAGAGGAAGGAGATGAAGACGAGGAATAAGAACAAAAAAGCAAAAAAAAAACTTTCTTCTATCATCTTAAAGATATCATTCATGTATGTTCATTCGTGACCTTATGGTTTTCTCCTGTTCACCCTTATCCCCTCCTTCTCCTCTCCCCCCTCCCCTCTCTTTACTTTTCTTCTTCCTCTCTCTCTCTCTCTCTCTCTCTCTCTCTCTCTCTCTCTCGCTAGATTTCTTTCTCCATTTCCTTCTCTCTCTCTCTCTTTCTCTCCCCCACCCTCTCTCTCTCTCTCTCTCTCTCTCTCTCTCTGTTTGTCTGTCTCTTGCTATCTTCTTGCTTTCTCTCATTTTCCTATTTTTCCCTTTCCCCTCTCTTCCCTTCTTTCTATCTCTCCTATATTCTCCACCTCCTCTTTCCTCCCCCTGTTATTATTTTTCCATATCTCTTTCATCTCCTATTCTTCCTCTCTACCTTCATTTCTCCGTCATCTGCCCCTTCTCCCTCCTCAACCTCCTCCACCTCCTCTCCCTCT
>NW_028234421.1:8344238-8349238 GCF_977035675.1 Penaeus japonicus | reverse complement strand
TCTTTCATGTCTTGTCGATGTGAGAGCGCTGCGAGGACTGGCTGGGGGAGGGGGGGGGGGCAGACACTCTAATCTAGAGTCTATTTTTTCTCTCTGATTTTCCCCTGCTCTCACTCTTTCACTTTCTCTCTCTCTCTCTTTCTCTCTCTCTCTCTCTTGCTCTCTCTCTCTCTCTCACTCTCTCTTTTAAATACATAGCTAAGGGGTCCAGGCAGCCAATCGGAATGGTATTTATCATCGTTATCACGATCATTATCATCAATCATCATCATCATCATCATCATTATCGACGTCGAGTGTCTTAGCCAATGATGGTACAGCGTTACCACGACAAGATGTACTGTGTTTTACTTTTTGGAAAAAACCCAGAAACAATTGGACATGGGTTAATAGTTATAGCGTTGGTGGGTAGAGGGCAGCACTTCGTCACATAATAGAAAAAAACTATAATAATAACAATAATGATAATAATAATAATAATAATGATAATAATAATAATAATAATGGAAATTATAATAATGATAATAATTATAAAAAACAATGATAATTACTGTTTCCGATACATTAATTGTTAAGTATTAAATCACATCTAGGACACCTATATCTTAAAGAATAAGATCTTTAGAAAGTATTGAAAAACTTCCATAATTGTACCAAAGATTTTCATATCTTTAATTAGAATAATATCACTGGGTCATTCAAAGATTGATAAGGAAGAGAGAAAGAGAGAGAGAGAGAGAGAGAGAGAGAGAGAGAGAGAGAGAGAGAGAGAGAGAGAGAGAGAGAGAGAGAGAGAGAGAGAGAGAGAGAGAGAGAGAGCGAAACCTCTGAAAGTAAGTTATAGGAACAAGATTATGCCTATTTGTAATGTTGACGCTGCTGGCATTAGTAAAAAAAATGCCAATGGTTGATAATGATAATAATGATAATAATGATAATAACAAAAAAAGAAAATAATAACAATAATAAAAATAATAATAATAATAATAATAATAATAATAATAATAATAATAATAATAACAATTATACTTAAAAGAACATAGCGATGATACCAATAAACAAAAATCAAAATGGTGATGATAATCAAAAGAATAATAACAATGATAATAACACCACAGAGACGCTACAACCGCGGCATAACCAGCGCTAACCCGGCTGTCTGCGCTGCCCCCTCCCCTCCCCCACCCACCCACCCACCCCCCTCCTGACCAAGGCTAGGAGTCACATAGAGAAAATAAGGAATTATCGTAATGCGAGGGACAAAGTACCGTCAGCGCCTAAGTTATCAAAATAATGTGAAAAATATCCTCAAACGACTTTGTGAAAATAATGTTTGTTTGTTTTTTGTTTTGTTTTGTTGCTATTTGTTTCTAATTTCTTTGTTGGTTTTGGTTTTTCTTTCTTCCTTTTATTTTTTTTCTTATTGTGTATTTATTTATTTTTGTTTTTTGTTGTTTCTTTATTCTTTTCGTTACGGTTTGATATCCATCGGGCTGAGGGTCTATAAACAATGCTGTATCTCTTTTTTTTTTAATTATTATTATTATTATTATTTTAGTTTATGAAAAAAGGTATATATATATTTTCCGGGAATTATTTTTCTTAGTCTTAAAAAAAAAGGTTGTTGAATTTACTCGTTGAATTAGATGGTAGGCCTATGAGGGGCGTTTTAGGCTGTTTGGTGTTGTGGTTTTGAATATACATATATATATATATTTTTTTTTTGGTTGTTGTGTTGTTCCTTTTGGATCAGCCGCTCTTGTGTGGTTTAATATTTCTAAAAAAAAAAAAAAAAAAAAAAAAAAATCTATTTCATCATAGTTTTTACCAGAAAAAAAAATTAATCGTGGGTCTCTTTAAATAGGCCTATGGTGATGATTGAATAAACAAAGAAAAAAACAAAAACATAAAGAGATGACTACCAAAACTCCTCCTCCTCCTCCACTGTCATGGCGCTGGATGTCGATATGGGCGGAGATCCTATTGGTACAGCAGGTGGTCTTGATCCATGGATGCTTAGAGCGGGAGGTTAAACATGCTGGAGGGTTTCGTCGAAAAATAATAATCATAAAAATATGTTTAATAATAATAATAATAAAAAAGAATGAAAAACATCATTATCATAATTATTTTTTAATAACATCTAGAACTAGGTTCATGTGTTTAATTAAACGCCACATACACTCAAGTCATAACGGACATTTTTAGTTTTCATACCATCTATTCTCATACAAGTCATAATTTCCACTTTGTAAGCTCTTTCTCCTTTACACGAATGTTAAATATATTCACGATGCTCCTCTCTTCAAAGTTTTTTTTTTTATTGTAGGCAGTCTATTGAATGAAAATAAGAAAACACCCAGAGAAAACAAAGCACCATAGTATTTCCATTACAGCTGCCCTCTAGCGGCTCGCTGAGAAAACTACCTTACGTAGAGTTCACTGGATTTTTTATTATTATTATTATTTATTTATTTTTTATTTTTTTTTAAGAATCTTTAATGGTTAGTCTATGACATCCTCCAGAGGCCCAAGTCCTCCGCGAGCTACACCGGCCTAAGTTGGCGGTTATGAGGTAAGACAGGTTTAGGTTACGCGCACGCCAGTGGGAGCTTGGTTTCCTTGCCTCACACAAGACACTTTTCGAGTACACAGTCAGTCAGTCAGGTTCCTCAACACACGGCTCAGCACGACTAACACTGGTGGCTTCCGCGGAAACCTCTCGAGGGTTCGGTTTTGTGATTATTAATATATTTTTTTTTCAACTTTTCCAGCTTCGTTTTGTCCAGGAAGACCGGCGCGCCAGCACTGGGAGGTCCAACACAAACTTTACATTTGTCTATATTTTATATATCGTGGGCGCTGCCATGACTTCACGTTGCTAAACTTAGTCTGTATACTTGACATTATACACGCACAACGCGATCATGGTGCACACGCACACATGTACACGCACAGACATACACCCGCAAACAGCTGCTGTCGGTCCGCTCTTTGGTATACGCTCTACTAACAAGTAGTTTACGGACTATTTACACGTGCAATATACAACACAGTGTCGACCATGACAAACCGTGCCTCCGGAGCTTTGTGCACGTCTTGGGGTCACCCACGAATATTTATTTGCACTGGTAGCATTTTGATTGGGCGAGAGAGCTCCTGGTGACCCGCCCGGGGCTCTCCTGGCCTTCTCTGGCCCGCGCTTCAGCTGACCTGGCCTCCTGTCTGCTCCCGTGGCCCTGGGTCACGGGCCGCCGGTCCGGCTCGCTCCGGGAGAAGATGGCGAGAGGGAGAGGGCTAAAGGGGACTGGAGGAGCAGACGGAACCACCGCTCAGGGCGTTGACGGCCACGAGGTGGGTGTGCAGGTGAGCGGAGGCGGCCCTGGGGGCCCTGGGGGCCCGCCCTCACTTGTCAGAGAGTTTGAGAGGGTCCGGTAAATCCGGACGCCGGTCTAAACCGTTCACCATCTTTTCGATCGATTTGAGTTCCGACGCGACGTTCGCTGCGTGGGCGGCGGAGCGGCGGACGCCCTCCTCGAGCCTGGAGCCCGCCTTGGGGCTGACGGCCTGGAATGCCGAGGAGCCGCCCAGGGGCGCCTCTCCGATCAGCGAGGACGAGAGCGTGGGCGTGATGCACGACGACGACAGCGACGAGGAGAGCGAGGAGGACAGCATGGACGACAGGGAGGCGGCCGTGGACGAGGGCAGGTAGGGCGTGAAGCGAGGCGGCTTGAGGCGGTCGGGAAGCAGCGGCGAGGGCGCGGCCGGCGACGACGACGTGGGCGGCGCGGCGCTGAGGGAGCCGCTTGCGGTGCCGCTGCCGCCGCCGGACGAGACCGCGAGGCCGGCCAGCCCTTGGTAGTTGTGGGAGCCCAGGAGGTGGTGCCCGGCGCCCGCCAGCAGGTTGTGTGCCAGCAGGAGGTTGTGGGCCACGGGTAGGGAGGTCGGCGGGGTGAGGGGGGAGGAGCCGTGGGGCGGCGCCCCTGCGCCCGCGCCCAGCAGAGGTAGCTGTAAGCCGTGGGGGTTGAGGCCGGAGTTGGAGGCTCCGGGCAGCATGAGGCCGTGGAGCCCCGCCAGGCTCTGCGCTGCGCCGGGGTACAGCCCGTGGGGGTACAGGTACGGCAGGAGGTGCGGCGGCTGGAAGGGCGGACCGACGCTGATGTTGGGCGTGGGCTCCGCGCCCCCCGAGCCAGACGGCTCGTCCTTCTCCGGCGCCGCCTTCTTGAGGGCCGCTAGCATGCCGGCGTCGTCCATGTCGGAGTCCAGGTCGCTCTTCCGCTTGACGGAGTCGCGGCCCGAGTCGTCGGCGGCGTTGTTGTTGGTCTCCTCGCCGGACACGTCCGAGTCCATCAGCTCCCCTGGAACGGAGCCAAAAAATCGCTCTTACACACTCATAAAACACAACTTCGTCTATATCAATATTTATATCAATCAGTATATTCACGTCTCGCAAAAAGCAGCGAGCAAATGAAACTAAAAAGGAAAAAATTCCGGGAAAGAGCAGCACGCGTCCCGCCAAAGGGGCCAGGGAGCAGCCTAAGAGACAGGCCGGGCAAGGGCGACAAAAGCGGTGGCGGCGGGAGCGGCGTCGCGTCGTCGCCTCGTCCTTACCGTGGCCGGGGTCGCCGTGGGAGTCCGTCGTGCCGACCACGTCCAACCGCTCGTCATCGTCATCGTCGTCGTTGTCCTTGTGGTTCTCGGAGTCCATGGCGGCGTTCTCGGGGTAGCTGCGGATGTTGGGCAGCGCGATCTGGTGGTCCGCCTTCTGCTCTTCGTTGGCCCGCGTCATGATCACGTTTCTGCAGAAAGAAGAACTGCAAAATTTAGTGAAATATCTGCATCGGTTCAGATTGAATCGAAGGGAATACTTTTGCTGACAGAGAGATATAAATAGATATAAAATAAAAGGAGGCGAGATGCGAATGAGAAGGGCAGCGTTAAGGTTGGAAATAGAAAAAAACAGGAGAAAAGGCGGACAAAGATAAAAGACGGAGATACCC
>NW_028234421.1:8329238-8341738 GCF_977035675.1 Penaeus japonicus | reverse complement strand
AGAAGCCTCGAGCTATACCACTATACCGTATATCTCTTCGCTAATCTCAAAACCCTTTTCTTTCTCTCTCACTATATAATCACCATACGAGAGAGAGAGTGTCTTTCCCACGGACACGCAAGGCGGACGTATCTTATCCTTGCATTAAAGAGGAGAAAAAGAGACGAAAAAAAATGATGAAAAGAAATTGCATAACCTGTGCTCAGAGGCGATGGATCTACCACTCTTAACTACCACAATGACACGCCCTTTCCGGAAACTGAACACACACAACGTGGTTAAATAACAGACATTGGATCGAACTATCTTCCCCGCCTTCCCCCCTTCCTCGGTCTTTCTCCTCCCCCTTACCCCTTAGGCACTCGCTCTCCTACTCCTCGCTTCTTCTCTTATACCTCCCCCTTCCCCTTCCTTCTATTACCCCTCCCCCTCCCCCTCCCCCTTCGTTCTCTTACCCCCCCCTTCCTCAGTCTTTCTCCTTCTCCCTCTTTCTCTTCCACCTTCCCTTCCTCAATCTCTCTCTACCCCCACCCCTCCCCTCTCTCCTGAGTCGACCCAAACCCCCACCCCCCACCCCACCCCTTCCTTCCCCATCCTTTCCCTCCCCTTAAACCCCTCTCCCCCCCCCCCCTCGTTTTCAACTGCTCTCATCCCCTCTCTCCCTATCCCCAACCCCCTCCTTTATCCATAACCCCCTCCCTCCCCCACTCACTCTACTCCTCCTTCCTCACGCCCCCTCGCCCCCTCGCTCCCTCGCCCCTCAGGTACCCCCGATGGCAGACCGAGGGACAGACAGACAGACAGACAAACCGACAGAGCGACAGCCGTGCGCCAGAAAAACACACACTCGCTACTTCCAGCTCAAGTGGTGTATAATTTTCGGGTTGTGTTCCCAAGGTGGCGGAAGTGAACGATGATGTATTTGCGGCGCGGATGGCCCAGGTATAACCCCCCCTTCCCCCCTCTCTATCAATCCCCCCTCTTCCCCTTCCCCCCTCTCTATCAATCCCCCCTCTTCCCCTTCCCCCCTCCCCATCAACCCCCCCTCTTCCCCCCTCCTCCCCTTCCCCCCGACCCCATTCTTTGCCCACGCTAAGGGTATAACGGCGGCGGGTGGAGGGAGGGAGGAGAAATGATAGAGAAGATGGAGGAGGAGGAAGAGGTGGAGGAGGAGGAGGAGGAGGAGGATAGGAAGAATAAGAAAAAAAAGAAGAAAAAAAAGAAAAAAGAAAACGAAGAGGAAAAATTCGAAACCAAAAAAAAAAAAAAAAAAAAAAAAAAAAAAATCATTAAAAAATAAAAAGACGAAGAACATAACTGCCCCAAGACCAAGAACAAGAAAAGAACAAGACCAAGACCAAGAGAGACCGACGGTGGAGATCCGTGCGTCAAAAAGCGCGCGCTGTCCCGCCCGACCGTCTCCCGCGTAATCGGTCCGTAATGGCGGTAATGATAACAATTTAAATCAGTCGTTTGAAATTATCAGACGCCATGATCATTCGGAAGTGTGTAAGTTTCCTTTGTAAAGTTTTTTTCTTTTTATTTCTTTACTTTTATTGCATTCTTGCGGCGGTTCTGTTGAGTGTTTTTTGTGTTTGTTTGTTTGTTTGTTTGGTTGTGGTGGGTGGGTGGTAGGGTGGTAGGGTGGTTGGGGGTTGTGTGTGGTGGTGTTTGCTTGCTTGATTGTTTTTGTGTGAGTCTGTGTGTACCCATATCTATCCATCTATCTATCTATCTATCTCTCTCTCTCTCTCTCTCTCTCTATACATATATACATATATACATATATCTGAGCCTCTTTATCAGGAAAGCAAAGATGAGTTCATCACGTGGACACCCTATACCCCTCCCCCCACCACCTCCACAAACCCCTCCCACCCCACCCCCACCCCCACCCCCACCCCCTCCAACGCCCACCCTACCCACCCCACCCACCCACCCACTCCCACAAACTTGCAACCTGGGCAACAATCGCGTTGAGGAGATCAGTACCTCCAGCCCCCAGCCCCCCACCACCCCACCCGCCACCCCACCCCCCCACCCCAACACCAGCCTGTTGCCCGCTTGCAACAATGAACTCGGCGTAATTGACAAGACAAGCTGAAAATGCTCTGCTTTCGCGGCCGAGGATGCGGAGTTCCTACCTCGGGGATGCGTGGAAGGGGGAGGGAGAGAGGGAGAGGGAGAGGGAGAGGGAGAAGGATGGGGGAGAGGGAGAGGGAGAGGGAGAGGGAGGGAGAGGGAGAAGGAGAGGGAGAGGGAGAGGGAGAGGGAGAGGGAGAGGGAGGGAGGGGGAGAGGGAGAGGGAGAGGGAGAGGGAGAGGGAGAGGGAGAGGGAGAGGGAGAGGGAGGGAGCGGGAGAGGGAGAGGGAGAGGGAGATTGGGAGGGAGGGGGAGAGGGAGAGGGAGAGGGAGAGGGAGAGGGAGAAGGATGGGGGAGATTGGGAGAGGGGGAGGAAGATGAAGAGGGAAGGGGGAGAGGGAGAGGGAGAGAGGGAGAGGGGGAGGGAGAGGGAGTGAAAGAGGGAGAGGGAAAGAGAGAGAGAAAAAAAGAGGGAGAGGGAGGAAGGGTGGGAGGGCGGGAGAGAAATGGATAGTCTGATAGATATGCTGTGTGTATGTGTGTGTGTGTGTAATAACTAACAAAGCCCCAGAAAAGGCGCAAAAAACAGTCAAAATTCATCAACCAACACGTCATTCCCGTCCCCATCCACGACAATGCTTCAAAACATTTATCCCTACATGAAAAGAAAAAAAATACAACCAATAACAAGTAACAATAACAACCAAAATAATGACAACAAAAGAGAGAGAGAGAGAGAGAGAGAGAGAGAGAGAGAGAGAGAGAGAGAGAGAGAGAGAGAGAGAGAGAAAGAGATGCCCAGCCCTATTACGCCGATTCCAAGCAATATATCAAAATCTCACACAATTCAGCAAGTCCGCCGAGAATGCAATCAAATGGACCTTAAAATTTGAAACGGGATCAGCTGAGACCACAAAGGGCATTTTCCACCAAAGAGCATTTGAAACTATTAGCTTTCGGTGGCAGAGAGAGGGAGAGAGAGAGGGTGAGAGAGAGAGAGAGAGAGGGTGAGAGAGAAATTATGCTCGAGTTTTAGCACCGAGGGAGTCCTGTAAAAGAGAAAGAGAGAGAGAGAGAGAGAGAGAGAGAGAGAGAGAGAGAGAGAGAGAGAGAGAGAGAGAGAGAGAGAGAGAGAGAGAGAGAGAGAGAGAGAGAGAGAGAGAGAGAGAGAGAGATAAACGAAAGGACGAATGAGAAAACCAGAGAAGGAGAAAGAGAACGAGAGAGAGAGAGAGAGAGAGAGAGAGAGAGAGAGAGAGAGAGAGAGAGAGAGAGAGAGAGAGAGAGAGAGAGAGAGAGAGAGAGAGAGAGAGAGAGAGAGAGAGAGAGAGAGAGAGGAGGTGAGAGAGAGGGTGAGAGAGAGAGAGAGAGAGAGAGAGAGAGGGTGAGAGAGAGAGGGGGGGGTGGGGGGGTGAGCGAGAGAAAGGAAGGCTGACAGGCTGGCGAGCGTGGCATATGGTGATCTCTGCCGCTTGACTGGACTGTGAAGGTGTGGGTTGGGGTAGGGGTGGGGAGGGGTTGGGAGGGAGGGAATGTTAAGGAAAGGGTAGTAAGGGTAGTTAGGGAAGTGGGGGGAAGGGAGGAGGGGAAAGGGGGTGTTAGGGAAAAGGGAGAAGTATAGGAAGGAAGGGAGAGAGGAGAGTGGGTAGAATTTGGGGAAAAAAAGGAGAAGAGGGGAGTGGAGGAGAAAGGGCAGTGAAAAGTTAGAAGAAAGGAGGGGGGGGGGAGGAAGGGATGGAGGGAGTGAAGGAGGGAAGGAGGGAAGGAGAAAGTGAAGGAGAAAAGGCAGTGAAAAGTTAGGGAAGGAGGGAAGGAAGGAGGAAGGAAGGGAAGGAGGGAGGAAGGGATGGAAGGAGGGAAGACGGGAGGGAAGGAGGGAGGGAAGGAGGGAGAGATGATGAGAGAGGAAGCGGTAGTGTTTCTTACCCACGTATCTGATATGGCTGCCAGGAAAGGGTTGTTTAATATCTCGATAATGATGGAACGAGAGAGAAAAAGATGATAGGGCGTGATAAGAGAAAAAATAAAAGAAAAAAAAATGGACTGACCTTGTAAAGGAATAGAGGTGAAGATAAAGGAAGAAGGAGACAAAGATAGAGACGAGAGGAAGATAGATAGATAGATAGATAGATAGATAGAGAGAGAGAGAGAAAAGGAAACAGGGAGCGAAAGACCAAGACAAGAGAGAGAGAGAGAGAGAGAAAGAGAGACAGGAGAAAAGAAAAAAAAGAAAAAGAAAAAAAAAGGAAATAGCAATATAAAAAAAAAAAAAATAAAATAAAAGAGAGAAATAAAGTACACAAAGCGAAAAACAACAACAACAAACAAACAACATGGAAGCAAAGAAATAGAACTCTTTCGAAACACAGAACGGCGGCAAATGTCACAATTACGGTGTGCCGAAGGGAGGGGAAGGGAGGGGAAGGTAGGGGATGAGAGGGGAGAGGAGGGGAGGAGAGAAGGGGAGGGAAGGGATGGAAGGGGATGAGAAGGAAAGGAGGGAAGGGGAGGGAAGGGTTGAAAGGGGATTAGAGGGGAGAGGAAGGGAAGCAGGGAGAAGAGGTTAGGAGAGAGAAGGAGAAATGGAGAAGGGAGAGGAGGGGAGACAAGAGAAAAGGAATAGGAGACGAGGGAGAGGGAGAGGGAGACAGGGATAGGATACCAAGAAGGGAGTGTGGGGGTCAGAGTGGGTAGGGGTAGGTCGGAGTGGAAAGAGAACCCCGAGTGAGGGTGGGAGGGGGGCCCCTCAGGCGGGGAAGGGGTGACAGCAACCCACTACATTGTGTCGCCTGTCCCCGTATTGTCCACTGACACCCTCTCCCCGTAAAGTTATTGTGGTTCATGACAGTGTTTGGACGTGTGTGGAGGACCCCCCTGTGGGAGACCCAAGGGGGGCCACAGGGGACGAAAGGGGGAAGAGATTGTGTGTCGATCCAGCGCATCACCACGTCTATACATCACACTAAAACACACAATGGCATGTCTAGACACACGCCTCATTGCATAAATAAACACGAATATGCATAAGTGCGTACATTCATGGCGTATATGCGGTGGACGTGTGCATGGGTGTGTGTGTGTGTGTGTGTGTGTGTGTGTGTGTGTGTGTGTGTGTGTGTGTGTGTGTGTGTGTGTGTGTGTGAGAGAGAGAGAGAGAGAGAGAGAGAGAGAGAGAGAGAGAGAGAGAGAGAGAGAGAGAGAGAGAGAGAGAGAGAGAGAGAGAGAGAGAGAGAAAGAGAGAGAAAGAAAGAGTGAGAAAGAAAGAGTGAGAAAGAAAGAAAGAGAGAGAGAGAGAGAGAGAGAGAGAGAGAGAGAGAGAGAGAGAGAGAGAGAGAGAGAGAGAGAGAGAGAGAGAGAGAGAGAGAGAGAGAAAGAAAGAAAGAAATAGAGAGAAAAGAAAGAAAGAAAGAAAGAAAGAAAGAGAAAGAGAAAAAGAGTCTTTACATACATACAGTACTTCTAAAAGCATAAAACACAACCTATATGATAAAAGTATCCACAAAGAGCGATTCATCCGAATGATTCCTCATAGTCAGCCACCGAAAGCTGTAAATTGAGTCTTGTTAACGGCAATAAAAAGAGGGAATTTGTCCTGTCGTTATCCTGAAGAGCATTTAAAAGCCACTGATCTGAGACTGAGAATATTCACCCTTATGCCCCTTGCCGTGAGACTCGAGACTTTGTTGGGTAGAAGAATGAGCTATAATGATTTTCCATGCTTTTTTTCTTCTTCTTGTCTCTCTCGATCTTTATGTATATTTTATTTGTCACTCTCTATTACATTTTCCCCTTTTCCTCTTTCCCTCTCTTTCATTCTTTCTCTTTCTCTTTCTCTCTCTCTCTCTCCCTCTCTCTCTCTCTCTCTCTCTCCCTCTCTCTCTCTTTCCCTCCCCTCTCCTCCTTTCCCTCTCCTTCTTTCCCTTTCTCTCTCTCTCTCTCTCTCTCTCTCTCTCTCTCTCTCATACCATGGGAAAAAGCTCCTCCACTTAGTCCCTGATTAATCCCGCGAGATAGGTCATATCACAGGGGGAAATCAAGCTAAAACCAACTTAATGACACCCATACACAAAGCTCAAGTGACAACCGCGTAAGAAAGCCTCAAGTAATTACCCCTTTCCTTCCACCCTATCCCTTTCCCCTTCCCCTTCACCCTCCCATTCCTCTTCCTCTCCCTCTCCCCCTCCCTCTCCCTCTCCCTCTCCCTCTCCCTCTCCCCCTACACACCATCAAACGCCAAAATCATCTCAATTGAAAACAAACACAGAGACCATTCTCCCCTTTTCACGATTTTCACCTCGCGCCGCCACGACAGACAAGCTAACCTCGTCCTTATGCCCCGAAGCCCTAAGGACACTTCTCCCCCTCCCTTTTCCTTCTCCCAACATCCCCCCTCCCCCCCCATCCCCATCCCCGGCAGGAGTTCCGTATCAAAAGTGGCCTTACGATGTTGGTCTAATTCACAAAGGATATCCCACTCCTTCAGTAACTCTAATGGATCTAAGTCTTTAATTTCGGTCGCCACCGCTAGAGTCCACAATGGCGCTGCGGGGGGGATGGGGGGGACTAGGGGGATAGGGGGATATGGGGGGGACTAGGGGGATATGGGGGGGGTTAGATTTACTTGTCGGGGTCTCATTGGTGCGAACGAATTAACATACAATTTCCATGATTGAGGGGGAGGGGGGAGGGGGAAGGGGAGGGGGAGGGGGGAGCGAGGAGGTGGTGTTATATTGGTCACTATGTCAGTTGCGGGGGGGGGGGGAGACGAGAGAGGAGGGAAAGGAGATTTAACAGAGAGAGAGAAAGAGAGATAGAGAGAAAGAGAGGGATGGAAATGAGAGAAAGAAAAGAAGGGCAGGAAAAATAGAGAAAGCAAAAGAAAGAAAGAACAACAACAACAACAAAAAAAAAGAACCTACAAAACATCCATCCTTTTCCTCTACTTCAGGGGGTAAAGACGGGAGGGGGGAGGGGAGACATCACCTTGAGGGTGGTATCTCATACATCAGTCACACTTTCACACATCTTAAGGGCCTTTGTGGAGGGAAAATTTGCATATAACGAAATCCCGCACTTACGGCCCGACACTTTTCCAATTACCGTGGCGGGGCTTTTCACACCTCCGTGGCGAGCTCAAAAGTAAAAAAAAAAAAAAAAAAAAAAATAGAAAAAAAAAAAAAAAAAAAAAAAAAACGCACCTCGGGACTTTCGCTCGCGGATCTGAACGCGCTTCTCTCTTTCCTCTTGTCATTTTTTTTTTTTTTTTTTTGGGGGGGGGGAGGTGGAGCGAAGGAGGTGGGTGTTCTTTTTTTCTCTCTTTTTTTTCTTCTTCTGTTTGACTTCAGGGCGTGAATATCTATTGTTGGAATCAAATTAGTGGGATTTTCTGTCTCTGTCTCTGTTTCTGTCTCTCTCCTTCTCTCTCTCTCTCTCTCTTTCTCTCTCCATCTCCCTCTCTCCCTCTCCTTCTCCCTCTCCCTCTCTCTTTATGCTTACATGTATCTATGCGTGTATGTGTATTATTACACTCACGTGTGTCTGTAAGCACATGTATATGGTCATACACCCAAAATACGTCTCTACTTTCCTACCATAGCGAAGTATTTGAAAAAAAAAAAAGATTTCTTTTATCGAATCTTTCAATAAAACTTCATATTATACTCACTTCTTCTCTCTCTTGCCAGCGCCGGTGTCCCTGAATCCTTTTGCGAAAGGGTTGTTGTCGATCTTAAGTTGGGTTATCTGCAAGAAAAGAGAGACAGTTAGTTAATTAGTCTCCTGGAAGTGTCTGTTAATAGTCATCCTTAATGAATTTATTTAGCTTGTTGTTGGTTTGTTTATGCTATATACGAACATGTATATAAATATATATATATATATATATATATATATATATATATATATATATATATATATATATATATATATGTATGTATGAATGTATGTATATGTATATATATAGATATAGATATAGACATATA
This sequence comes from Penaeus japonicus, assembly GCF_977035675.1. NCBI lineage: Eukaryota > Metazoa > Arthropoda > Malacostraca > Decapoda > Penaeidae > Penaeus > Penaeus japonicus. The sequence goes on along the minus strand of NW_028234421.1, from coordinate 8,333,674 downwards.
TGATTGTCAAGCTATGTATCTTTAAATCTTTTTATCTCTTTGGCTCAATATATATCCATATAATCTCTCTCTATCTACATACCAACACATCTATTCATTCACCTTAACTTCTAACTACTTACCTATCTCCTAATCTAATCAACTATCTATCTACCTTATAAACCCATCTATAGATACAATGAAAAGCATACACAACGCCCGGCCACAGAAGAGCCAAAGAAATCTCGTCCCATACGCCCACAACAGAAGTTACTCAACAAAAGGAGAACCCAATTATTAACAGTATTTAAATCCACATTAAGAAAAGAAAAAAAGAAAAGTAAATCAAACAAAACAAAACAAAAAACGAAAAGAAAATGATACCAAACAACGAAATACATAACCAAGTAAAAAAAAAAAAAAGATGAATACACAAAAAAGACAAATAAATTGAGAACCAAAGCGCCCACATCTGCCTACAAAACAGGCGCAGAAAGCCAGCCCAGATCAGGTCAGACCCCGCAAAGCCCCAAGCCATAAAAAGCCAAGTCTTGGCTAAGGGGAAAATCTTTTGTTGTCCACTGTCAAACTGGACGTGATAACATGCAAATGCTTGGGCGGGAGTCTCGCACAAAAACACCACGAGGCGATGCGGTTCTGTTTTTGTTTTGGAAGGGGGGGGAGGGGGAGGGGGAGGGGAATGTAGAGGGGGGGGGGAGGATGTGTGGTGGAGGGTAGAGCGAAGGAGGGGAGGAGGAGGGGGTGAGGGAGAGAGGGGGTGTGGATGGAGGTGGGTTTGTATGTCTAGAAACATAGTGGAAGGAAGGCGGGGTATGGTTTGATATGTGGGCGTGTTGTGTGTGTAAGGGTGGAAGGGGGAAGGAGGGAGGGAGGGAGGGAGTAATGGAAGGGGGGGGGGTCATTGTCTGCGATTGAATGTGTGTTTATGTGTGCGTTTGTGTGTATCTGTATTTAAGGAGGGGAAGATGTGTGTATGTGTGTGTGTGTGAGCGTGTGTATGTCCTGTTCATCAGAGTGTACGCACATATCCGATACAACTCCCGTCCATAAAAAATCCCAATTCTCACGACAAATTAAATCCCCCCCCTCCCCCCTCATTCCCCCTCTCCCTAAAATCCCTCTCTCTCCCCTCTAACAAACTACCACCCCTCCCCCCTCCCTAACCCCCTCCACCCTAACCTAAAAAAAAACATCTTTTTGTCCTCTTCTTAATTACATGCGATGCTGAGAAAACATCAATCTATTCAAACTTCCCGCCAAAACCTCGTCCCGACTTGTTCACGTTTTGGAATAACATCCCCGAAAAGAGAGGAAGGAAGAGGGAGAGAGGGAGAGAGAATGAATGAAGGACAAAAAAAAGAGAGGGTAAAAAAAAAATACTCTCTCGCTATCCTCCCTTCTCAAAACTCCATTAAAAGTAAGTTTAGAATAATAAAACGACGATCTAATTCTACAAAGTCATGCGGAATGGATTCAACGGTTTCCCTCCTTTCCTTTCCTTCCCTCCCTTTCTCCATCTCTCCCTCACTTTTTTTTCTATCTTCCTCCCCATTCTTATCCTCTATCTCTATCCTCCCTCAATCCCATCCTTCCTTCTCCATCTCCCACCTTTTCTTTTCTACTATCCTTCCTTCCTTCCCTCTCTCCTTCCCTCTTTCCCACCCTTCCCTCCCTCCCTCCCTTCCACCCATCCACACTTCCCTCCCTCCGTTCCTCCTCTCCTCCCTCCCTCCCTCCCTCCCTCCCTTCCACGCCGCCATTTTTAACTTGAAATTCAGTGAGAATAAAGATGATGAAATGATGACAAAAATTTCTGGCCTCGCGGCTCCTGTAATTGAATCATAACATTAGGGAAGCGTCCGCCTTCGTCTCGTAGCTGACATGTGTCAACACTGCTTCGCTTATCTCGAACCTTTCGGGCGACTCCGGCTACCACCTCGGATGTCAAAAAGTCGAATGGAAAAGTAACACGATACCAGTAACAGCCGGGTTGGTTTTATCTCTCTACTATGGGAAGGGGAAGGGGGGAGGGGGGTCATTCAATGGTATCGTAGAGTTAGCAACACTACGATATCATTCAGAAGTTATAAGAAGAATTGCCAAAGTTGATCAGCTTTTCAGATCGAAGAACCCAGAGGGGAGCCAATCGGACGATGGCGGGTGGCGGCGGGAGACCCAGTGATTGACACCCGTGCCATTACTCTTACGTTATTGGCTTTTTATTGCTCGGTGTCAGGACTTTTCGTTCTGATATTTATATATCATTTGTCCTTACAACCTTTATATATGTATATATATATATATATATATATATATATATGTATATATAATTATATGAATATATATATATATGTATATATATATATATATATATATATATATATATATATATATATATATATATATATATATATATATATTTATATGTATATGTATATGTGTATATGCATATATGCATGTATGTATATATGTATATACGTATGTATGTATGTGTGTGTATATATATATATATATATATATATATATATATATATATATATATATATATATATATTTCCCCTAATGATATACATGTTATAGCTCTAAAAATCTGCTTGCTAAATTCTCAGATATATTTCATGTTCTTACAAATCTAGCATTATGAGGCATTTTCGCAAATAACTATACTTAATACTAATTCTTGCTTTATCCCAAAAGAAGTCCACACTAACCTTGTAAATGCCAAGAACATAGAGATACTGATATTGATACTGATTATAATAATATGATAATAATAAAAATGATGGTAATAATGATAATGATAATAAAAAATAATCATGATTATCATTATAGTAATAGTAACAGCAATGATGATAATAATAATAATAATAATAATAATAATAATAATAATAATAATAATAATAATAATAATGATAATAATATTAGTAATAATAATAACAATTACAATAATGAAGATGATAATGATAAAAAAAAAAAATAAAAAAGATGAACAATAAAAAAAAAAAAAATAACAACACATGAAGAACTAACACCTTACGAACCTAAAAAAAAAAAAAAAAAAAAAAAAATTACAGCTATCCCCATAGCCCTTCAGATCCCCCTTCCTTACTTTTTCGTTCTGGTATGCTGTGACGGCTATGAACTCCGTCTCCTTGAAGACGTAGGTCCTGAAGGTTGAGTATGGCAGTTTCAGGATGTCGTTGGCTCGGACCAAGTGAAACCTCGGCTGGTACTTGTGCATGGAGTTCAGAATCGTCTGGAAGGAGAGAAAGAGGCACGGTTAGGATGTTGCTGAGCTGAGGAGGTGGTGGGGGTGGTGGTGGGATGGGGGGATGGGGGTGGTGGGGAGGGGGGGTATTTGTGGGTTTGTGGGGTGGTGGTGGGGGTGATGGGTGTGGGGGGGTATTTGGGGGTTTGTGTGGGGGGGGGATGGGGGGTATGGGTGTTTGTGGGCGTACAGGATGATGGCAGTGCATAATAGATGTACATTATCCTTCGATGTTAATGATTAAAAACAATAGGAAATATGGTTTTCTTCCTTAGAAGAAAATATCAGTTACTGGGAAGTTGAAACAAAAAAAGGAGAAAAAAACAGAATACGAAGACGAAGAACAAAAAAAAGAAAAAAAAAGAAGAAGGAATAAGAGGGGAAAAAATAGGAATAGAAGAAGAATAGAATAAACGAAAAGAAGAGAGAAGAATAAAAAAGGAAATCCCCGCTAGGCCAGCGAGGGGCCGAGGCGGAGTGTGAATCCCATCCCGGCCGAATGGAGGTGGAGACGCCTGGAAGAATAGGTAGCGAGCCAGGTCGATAGTTCATAGTCTCGCTCTTGGTTCCTCACGATGAGAAGTGTGAAGCAAGACAATGCGAGGGCGTGGCTACCTAAGGACTACCTAGGGGCTACCCAGGGGCGACCTGAGGAATACTTCTCTCTCTCTCGTCTTGCTCTTCGGGTCCGGAAAGGGTTGTGCGAGGGTTATATTTCTCTCTTTCTCGGTCTCTTTTTCTCTCTTTCTCTTCTCTCTCTCTCTCTCTTCCTCCCTCCCTCTCTTGCTCTCTCTCTACTATTTATCTTTTAATGACCCAGTGGTATTATCTGTGTACAGTGTCGTGTATATGTATATGAAATAAAATTCAATCAAGGAAATAAGGTGTCATAGGTAGTTAGCATGTCCGCGAAAAATAGCGTCACTTTGGCCCTCTTATATGAAAATTCTGTGGATTGAGTTTGCATAGTCTGGAAGTAAGAATCCCCTGAGTCTTGGAAGAGTGTTGTATGGTTCCAAGGATATATTTTGCCTTGGGATGGTTTTAATCTGGTATTTATAAAACCTTGTGTCTTCAGAACATGTCTTGTCTGGTATTGACAAACCCTGTGTCATGGGAGCTGTTATCTGGTATCAATAATACCCTGTGTCACGGGAGCTGTCATCTG
>NW_028234421.1:8319238-8324238 GCF_977035675.1 Penaeus japonicus | reverse complement strand
AACAAACGTTCGTGTACCGATTGCCTTCATCTCGTGAAACGTTAGCTCGCACGCAGCCCGAACCGCAATGCACGAAACGTTTATCATTTAATTAATAAAGAACGCGAGATCGAACCGAATATCACGAGCCAAGAAAGGGCGGTTGGGGGGGGGAGTGGGGGGAAGGGGGAGGGTATTGTCTCGCCGATACCGAGATAATACCATGACCGGAAGGCTCCGCTGGTATGAGGCTGGTATGTGTTTTCCAAATAGTGGATGAACCAGACAAATAGCCCTGGGACTCGTGACGGAGTGATTATAACTGCCTTGGACTATCTTCTTAAAAAAAACAATAACTAAATTACAAATCAAATTAAAATACGAATCAAAATAAGCTATGACAACAAGCACTGGGATATTCCGTATGCTGTTCGGTCCCTGAATATTTACATACAGATCCAAATAAAGAAACACACTCAGAAAGAGACACGGGCATATACAATGACAAGGTAAACACACACACACACACACACACACACACACACACACACACACACACACACACACACACACACACACACACACACACACACACACACACACACACACACACACATTCGTATTGGCACCTATTTCTTCACTTCCCCGAAAACCTACAAATTATAATGTGCTGCTACTCAATTTAGATACGTTTACTTAACTGCCGCTCATTCTTGACACTTATTCAATTACGGAAATATTTGTCCAAACAGAAACGTCCATTTCCGGGAATTTCTAAAAAAAAAAAAAAAATAAAAAAATAAAAAATCGCTTAGCTTTTTGTCTTTTCCTATCATCATATCAGCCAACCGTGGTCAATTATTTTTGCCATAAAAAAACGGATTAAATTAATTTGATTTCGTCGTGGGGCTTCAGCATGTTGTTTCATATGTAACTTCTTTTTTTTATTTCAATTTCTATATGTCATCATACGAGCTGGCTGTCCAGAAACCGTACTAATTCCGAGACTGAAAGTTTGTCTTTAATATGACGTACAAATATATCTCTGTAATGAATTTCGTGGGTTGAGGATAGAGGTTTCACTTCGTATCTATATAATTTCGAGCATTCTAATTTAGTTTTTCAAACAACCGTACGCACGCACATACAAAGGTACATATACATATACACGTATTAATACATGCGCACGCTCGCACGGGCACACATACACACACACACACACACACACACACACAGTCTCCTTCACTCTCTCCCCGCCATCTCTTTCTCCCCGTCTCTCTCCGTATTTCTCCTCTTCTTCTCCTATTCTCTCCCTCTGTCGAATCTTTCCCCATCTCCTTCTCCCTCTCCCTCACCTTTCTCCCTCTCCCTCTCTCGCCGTCTCCCACCCTCTCCTTCTTCTTCTCCCTATCCCTTTCACCCCGTATCCCACCCTCTCCTTCCTCTTCTCCCTCTCCCTCTCCCTTTCCCTCTTTCCGCGTCTCCCGCCCTCTCCTTCTCTCTCTCTCTCCATCAGCCACAAAGGGAGGCGGAGGGCGGAGGAGGGACAGGGGGGGGCGCTTCCGGAGGGCGTGCTCCCCCTGTCACTCAGAACGACATCTCTGTGGTAGATATGCTCATGGCCAGAAAGAACAATTTGGGTCCCCACGTCATCTGTCTCTGCTCGCTCCGGTTATGTGTAACACCGCGCCGCTCTGGTGGCGGTATGGGGGGACGTGATATATGTGTATGTGCGTCTGTGTGTGTGTCTCTCTCTCTTTCGATCTTTCTCTCTCTTTCTTTCTTTCTCTCTCTCTCTCTCTCTCTCTCTCTCTCTCTCTCTCTCTCTCTCTCTCTCTCTCTCTCTCTATATATATATATATATATATATATATATATATGTATGTATGTCTGTGTGTATGTGTGTGTGTGTGTGTGTGTGTGTGTGTGTGTGTGTGTGTGTGTGTGTGTGTGTGTGTGTGTGTGTGTGTGTGTTTGTGTGTGTGTGTGTATCTGTGTGTGTGTGTGTACGCGCGCACACCCGCACGCGCGTGCACATGAGAACACCGGGAGCCTGGCCATGAGATCCAAGAACACGGAATCATTTCTCGTATCGCTAACTTCCACTTTCAGATGGAAACTCCTTGACTCAGCATAAGATAATCATAACCACAAACATCTGGATGGTCGCTTAACATATCAGCCTTCAGGGAACAGTCGCCCTTGTGTGTGTTAGCCGTAAGCTCCCCCTATCTCACCACAATCCACTGGAAACTGATGACCGACTTGCTTTTCCCGTTTTCTGTTCGTGTAATGACCCCCCGAGGCTGGCACATCCTAACTGTCAGATAAGGCTTGTTTATCGCCCTTATTGCGCCCTTACACAAGGGCAAATCTCCCGACAATCACAGGCGGGGGGCTTACGACCATAATTCTTCGGTTATCACTGATTCCAGGAGTTGATACAAGAAAATGAACTCGTCTTGACTTCTGGAATGGCCGGGAAGTGAAGATGGCTGACCGAGAGAGAGAGAGGGAGAGAGAGAGTGAGAGAGTGAGTGAGAGAGAGAGAGAGAGAGAGAGAGAGAGAGAGAGAGAGAGAGAGAGAGAGAGAGAGAGAGAGAGAGAGAGAGAGAGAGAGAGAGAGCGAGAGCCAGAGAAAGAGCGAGAGCAAGAGAGAGAGACAGAGAGAGAGAAAGAGAGGAGAGAGAGAAAGAGCCAGAGAAAGAGAGAGAGACAGAGCGAGAGAGAGAGAGGGATTCTCCGGGAATGAATGAGAAACAAAGGGGGGGAGGGGGGTGTAGCGGTGAGTCAGTTCATGAATACGTCACGCGGTCTGGCACTGAATGAATGATAATCGAAGTAATTACTCAGCCTTATTTAGTGAATAACTCTACGACGACGGCGGTGGAGGAGGAGGAGGAGGAAAAGAAGAAGAAGAAGAAGAAGAAGAAGGACGAAAGAACCAGCTTTTTAATCACGGCGAAATGAGTAACCAGCTGGCGCCAACTGGATAAAGGGGATTGGATGAATTACCTTGGAATTTATTAATAAAATTGTTATTTTTTTATGATGGTGATGATGATGATGATGTGATGTTGTTGTTGATGTTGATGGTGATGATGATGGTGATGATAATAATGATGATGATGATGATAACGATATACAAAATAATAGATAGATAAATCAATAAAAGGTGTTGCAAGTACCTTCCGCACCGCCATCTAAAAATATGAGTTAAAAAGAAATATTTCAGGTCGAGTGGCTTGCTCAAAAGGTGACAGACAGATTGACTGATGAATATTGCAATGAAAATCCCATCGCTGAATTAAACACAAACTGCGGAGGAACTGGAAGATGGTCAGGCATTGCCAAGGAACGTATCGGGTGCATGGCGTCATGCACTAACCCCCCTCTTGTCATGCACCAGTTTTCGATCATATGTTCATCGTTTTCGTCTTAGTTATGATTAAAAATAATATTCGAATAATGAAATAATAATGACCTTTAAAGTATCATTGTATGGTTGTTTGTATTGCATTAGCAACACGAATTACAAAAGTAAATCTATATGAATTCATGATTACAAAATAATAGTGGAACCACTTCCTCATCTATCCCTTCTCCCCTTTCTCTCCCCTTCCCCATCCATCCCCAACCCTCTTCCCTTTTCTACTTCCTTCCCCATCTATTCTCTTTCCTTTCCCTCACCCTGCCCCTTTCCTTCCTATTCCCTGCACTCCCCCTTCCTTCCCCTTCCCCTCCTCCTTCCCACCCCCATGTCCTTTCCTCTCCCTCCTCCTTCCCACCCCCTATGTCCTTTCCTCTCCATCCCACCCCTTTCCTCCATCCTCATCCTTCCCCCTCCATCCCTTAATTCTTCCATCCTCCTCCCTCTCCCTTCCCTCCTCCTCCCTCCCTCACCTCCCTCCTCCCATACACTATTTACAAGACTGGTGACTAAGACACACAATTCATTTACTCGTATCTCTGTGTTCATCTCGGGCCGGGGTCAATCTGGGGATTCTGTGGAATAGAGACAGGAAATGAAGAAGGAAGAGAGGGAGAGAGAGAGAGAGAGAGAGAGAGAGAGAGAGAGAGAGAGAGAGAGAGAGAGAGAGAGAGAGAGAGAGAGAGAGAGAGAGAGAGAGAGAGAGAAGGTGAGGGAGAGGGAGAGAGAGAAGGTGGGGGAGAGGGAGAAGGAGAGGGAGAGGGAGACGTGGAGGGGGAGAGGGGGATGGAGAGGGAGAGGGAGAGGGAGAGGGAGAGAGAGAGGGAGAGGGAGAGGAGAGGAAGGGGAGGGAGAAGAGAGGGAGAGGGAGAGGGAGAGGGAGAGAGAGAGAGAAGAGAAGAGAAGGGAAGAAAAGAAAAGAAAAGAGAAATACGAGAGCGGAGAGAAAGAAGAGAGACAAAAGAGAGAGAAAAAAAAAACAGAGAAAAAGAAAAAAGAAAAATATATAGAGAGAAAAAGCGACAGCCAAAGACAGACAGCACATCCGAAGAACTAGACCGGAGCGCGGCATCAATCAAGAAGCAAGAAGGCAGCTGGACAATAAAGCTCGCCGGGCAATTACGAGTCCGGATGAGAGGAGATACGAGTTCGGATAAGGAGTCGGCGAGCGGCGCGGAGGGGTGAGGCGGGAGGGCGAGATGGGAGGGGGGATAAGGGCCGATCGAGGGAGACGATAAGCCCCTCGGAGGTCCAGCTTGTGACTGATGACTCCTTTTCTCCCGTCAGCTGACTTGGTGTCTGTGTGCTTCCCCCCTTCTTCTCTACCCCCTTCCCTTCTCCCTATCCCCTCTTCTCTTCCTTTCTCTAACCGATTTCTTTCTTTCTCTTCTCCTTCTTACTTCTCTCTCTCTTCTCCTTTCCCCCTCTCCCCTTTCCCCTGACGTGTTCCTGACGCCGTTTCCTGGGTGGGATCGCCCCTTTCTTCGTGCTGACGCCGGAGTCCGGATACACTGGCTGACGTCGCGGGGATGAGAGTTTAGCTGACGGCGCATGGGTGGTTGGTGATGGCTGCAAGGCTGAGGGTGGGCTG
>NW_028234421.1:8304238-8306738 GCF_977035675.1 Penaeus japonicus | reverse complement strand
GCAAGCACGTAATTGTATGCAAATGTCCACGCAATGTGCAACGTCCCAGACTTTACTCACGTCGGATGGAATGACTCCTACTTACACACGCACACATACATACATGCATACATACACACACACACACACACACACACACACACACACACACACACAAGTGTATCAGACCATTATTGTTATCAATATGTTCACATATATATTTGTTTATCATTACTCATTTTTACAATAACATTACTATTATCATCACTATCATTCCAACCATCCTCATTATGATCATCATTATTATATTCATGAGAGCAATCAAGTTATCTAAAGTAAGTTACCGAAACAATATCACCCGACAAAGAATTATTTTAATTACTTAATTGTCTTCTCTATTTTAATCTTGCAATATTGTCTTGTAGAGACGACACAGTAGAGTCAGTTCAGAGGAATACAAGAAAATGCTGAAATGCTGTATCGGGGATGATTAAACTCTCTTGTGATTTTATAAAATCGGAAGTGATGAGATGTCACTTCGCAACGCTCTTTTAGTTTGACTGGAGCGTCTGTCGCTATCTTTTTCACTTCGCTTCTCTCTTTCTCTAAGTCTGTTTTTCTTTATCTCATCTCTCTATCATTATTTCCTTCCACTTGTTCTGCTTTTTCTCTCGTTCTTCCCTCCTCTCTCTTCTTTCCCCTGTTTTCCTCTTTCTCCTTCTTTCCCTTTTCACTTCCCTCCTTCTCACCTTCCTCTTTTTATTCCGCCTCCTCGCTCTCGCCTTTTTCTTAATTCCCCTTGCCGCCCGTCTTTCGTTCTTCCCTCTTTCTTCTTCTTTCTCCTTCTGTCTCTCTCTCTCCTCCTTCCCTCTCCTCCCATCCCCCCTTTCTCTCTCTCTCTCTCTCTCTCTCTCTCTCTCTCTCTCTCTCTCTCTCTCTCTCTCTCTCTCTCTCTCTCTCTCTCTCTCTCTCTCTCTCTCTCTCTCTCTCTCTCTCTTTCTCTTCTCCCCGATGGCGCCTCTTCCCCATCTCCACACGCCCATCAGCGGCGGCACTCAGCTCTCTCGGTTTCCGCTAAGCTCTTTTTATTCTTGTAAGCTATGTCCCTTTCTCTGTGCCGACACCCTAACTTTGTTTTCTTTTTTAGGGGTGCTCACAAAGAGGGTAGCGGAGGAGGTGGAGGAAGAGGTGAAGGGAGAGGAAAAGGAGGAGGAGGAGGAGGAAGAGGTGAAGGGAGAGGAAAAGGAGGAGGAGGAGGAAGAGGTGAAGGGAGAGGAAAAGGAGGAGGGGGAGGAGGAAGAGGTGAAGGGAGTGGAAAAGGAGGAGGAGGTGGAGGAAGAGGTGAAGGGAGTGGAAAAGGAGGAGGAGGAGGAGGAAGATGTGAAAGAGAGAGAGAAAAAAAAAGAGAATACACTCAAAGAAACAGAAGAAGAAGAAGAAGAAGAAGATCAACCCTGACAGCAACAAAAGTCCCCTTCGCTCTTCCCTCTCTCTCTCCCTCCCCCTCCCCCTCCTCTCCCTATCCCTACTTCCCTCTCTCCCACCACCCCACCCTCTTTCCCGATCTCCCCCGCTCCCCCTACAACCTCCCTCTCCCCCAAAACCTCCCTCTTCGTAACGTAACAAGTGATGGATGAGTTAGTAGTGCGGCCGGGAGTCTCTACACTCGGTAATTGCTCTGTCACATGTCACTGTGATGAGACTCCGATAAACCTTATCACTGAAGCTGCCGCGTGGACTGAAGATGGGCTGGGACGGGGGAGAGAAAGGCCTTGTGTGTACGTGTGTGTGTGTGTTTGTGTATGTGTTTGTTCGAGAGGGGAGGGAAGGAGGGAGGGAAGGAGGGAGGGAGGAGAAAAAGATAGATAGGAGAGATGAGAGATAGATAGAGAGAGAGAGAGAGAGAGAAAGCGAAAGAGAAAGAGAGATAGAGATAGAGATAGATAGATAGAGAGAGAAAGAGAAAGGGAAAGAGAGAGAGAGAAAGAGAAAGAAAAAGAAAAAAGAAAGAAAGAAAGAAAGAGATGGAGGAGAGGCGAGTAACGAGGGAGGAAGGGAGAGAGGAGACGAGGGGAAGATAGACCGTTTATTGGACACTAGATCTCCAGCTTTTTGTTTGTTTAAATCTTTGATGGAGAAGTTGATGTTTGTGTCTCGTCTGTGTGTGGGTGATGTGATGTGAGGAACTGCATTGTTCGTGTTTAAAAGAAAGCAACTTTCCTTTGATCATTTGCCTCTTGATGCCTTGCACTGCAACTCCTTCTCTCTTGGCGAATTTGTCTTCAAGAAAAAAAAGGAAGAATTTTATTGCAATCGTGATTTCCAAAGCGATTTGTCTTTATTCTCTCGATACTTTTGAGTGAGGGGCAGGGATGGAGTGAGGGAGAGGGAAAGGGAGATGGAAGGAGTGAGGGAGAAGGAGAGGGAAGGAGTGAGGGAGAGGGAGAGGGAAGGTGTGAGGGAGAGGGAGAGGGAAGGAGTGAGGGAGAGGGAGAGGGAAGGAGTGAGGTAGAAGGGGAAA
>NW_028234421.1:8296738-8299238 GCF_977035675.1 Penaeus japonicus | reverse complement strand
CAAAATTCGCTTCTGGAAAGAAAGAAGGAAAAGGAAAATGCTAAAAACGACAAAGGAGACTAGAAGAAACGCAACATCAGCCAGCATCTAACCTCACATCCTCTCCCCCCCTCCCTCCCCCCTCCCCCCGCCTCGATCCTTCTGCTGTAATACCCCTCTACTTCTCTTTTACTCTTTCTTCTCCTCCTCCTATTCCTTCCCTCCTTCTTCTTCCTCCTCTTACTTCTTCTCCTGGAAGCGGACTCCTACTTTCTCTCTCCTTCATCTCTTTTTCTCTCCCCATCCTTCTTCCTCATCTATCTTTTTTTTCTCTTTAGTCCTATCCTCCTTCCCTCGTATTCCCCTATTCATCGTTCTACCTTACTCCTTCCCCTCTTTTTCCCTTGCCCCCTTTGCTTCCTTCCTCTCCTACCTCCCATCCCTCCCCTCCCCCCAGCCCTCCCCCTTCCTAACCCTCCCCCATCTCCCATCCCTCCCCCTCCCCTAACCCTCCCTCACTTTCTCCTCCACCTTCTTCGCCTAGTGTCGCCTTCACAGCTCATGCTCCTCCACTTCCCCCAATATATGCAAATGGATTGCCTCGCTTTTACGACCTGCCTCTGAATCTATCGGCCAAGTCCGGAGTCGTTGCTGGTACGCTGGCACGGTGCGGCACTGCCTCCCCGTTTTCCAGAATGGCACCTCCGCGTTCCAAATTGGCTCAGTCGCTAGCGCTCCAGGCACCCGGCTTGTCAAAGTTAGGGAGAGAGGAGCGTGGGGGTGGGGAGAGGGAGAGGGAGAGGGGAAGGGAGGAAGGGAGATCCGGGTGGGGAAGGAGGATGGGAGGGTGGGATGGGGGGGGAGGAAGGGAGGAAGGGGAAGGGGGAAGGAGAGATGGAAGGGAGGAGGGAGAGGGGGAAGTAAGGGAGGAGGGTTAAGGAGGAAGGATGAAGGAGAGGGAGAAGTGAGGAAAGAGGGACAAGCAAGGGAGGAGGGAGGGAGAAGATGAGAAAGTTGGGGAAGGGAGGATAGAAAGGATAAGAAAGAGGGGAAGGGAAAGGAGGGAAGAGGGGAAAGAGGGGAAGGGAGGAAAGGGGGGGATTTCCAACCAGCCAGACAACGAAGGGGAAAATTTTATTATTATGATTTTTGGGGTCGTTTTTTTCTTTTCTTTTATTCGAATTCACATATTATGATGATGGTGGATTTTGCTTTTTTTAATACTGAAATTCTCAAGACATATCATGGGAAAGAAAGAAAAATATAAACGTTTTGCATTTAATTCTACATTCTCTCGCTTCCCGTCTGACCTTAAGGGGAAAACATCATTGTTGCTTTCCTCCTTCCCTCCCTCCCTCCCTCAATCCCCCTCCCTCTACCCTCCCGTCCCCTCCCCTCCCCCCCTAACCTGACTCCCTTACCCCCTCCCCCCCCTCCCATCCACCCGTGTAACTCCCATCCCCTTCCCTCCACCCCCTCCCCTCCCCTCCCTCCTATCTATCCCCCGCCTCGTGCCTCCGCCGCCCCGACCGATCCAAGCGGCGCGGGGAACGATAGCCAAAGGCAACGGCGACACGCACGCGGGCTCGGCGACTGGCTTTATGGCGACAAAGGCAATAAATTTGTTGCCTGTCGTGCCGGCGCGGAGGACGGAGGCGCCGCGAGATGGCCGAAGCCCGCGCCCAGCCACCAGGCCCCGGGCAAGAAATGGCGCGCGTCCCGAACCCCTCGTGACCCGAGCCTGGCTTCGGCTTCGCTCTCGATCTTTGCTTTGGGTTTTGTTTGTTTGTTTTTTTGTATGTTTTTTTTCTTTTCTTTTATTTCTGATTTTCTCTTTTCTAACGTCTCTTCTCTTTTATGGTATGCGTATTTGTTTTTGTTTTTTTCTTTTCTTCTATGCGTTGTGACGCCGATAAGTCGAGTCCGTAAAAGCGGATGCCTTGTATGCTTAAATCTGTTTTTGTTTCTTGTATGTTCATCTTCAATGTTTTATCCCCTCATTTCCCCTCTAATTACAAACCATCTTTCTTTTCCCTTAACGTATAATTCTTAAACACGAACACTACGCACTTAGAACACAAACCAGCGCAACACTTCCTCCCCCAAAAAAGATAAAACAAAAACCCAAAACAAATAAACAAACTAAACACCCCCTCCACCCCTTTAAATAAACAACCAAACCAATCAACAAATAAATAAAAAAACAACAACAACAACCCAAGACCACCCGAACGGCCGCCACCGAAGCCGGAGTCGCCGCCGCGCCCCCGAGCCGAGCTGGAATCGAGACGCGGCGATGGAAATTTCGGGGGCAGGACCAAGAGCCATCGGAAATGTGATAAAACCCGAGACTGCGAGGCTACACGAGCGCTGCCCAATTACAGCGACTCTCTCTCTCCCAGGCAGTGGCAGCCAGGACCCGCCGCGGTGCCTCACGAAAAGTTAGGAGGAAATTACTGACGACGGTGAAGGGGGAAGGAGGGAGGGAGGGAAGGGAAGGGAGAGGGAAAGAGAGGGAGGG
>NW_028234421.1:8286738-8291738 GCF_977035675.1 Penaeus japonicus | reverse complement strand
AACAGAGCGAGATTTACCGTACGAGCCCGGCCGTGCGGCACGACAGCAACACGATAGTCTACAGCAAACTATACGATACTCTGAATACCAATGAAGCCAGGTGTACGATGTCTTCCATACGCGCTCGATATACGCGGTTGTATGTATAAAGCGTCTGAGCGCTGTGAGTCAGCGTGAATAACACTTGTGGTGTAATGTTCAATATTTTACGGCTTGGCAGGTTTATATACGCATGCTAGGAATGATGTGATAGTGAGTTATAAAAGCGTGGATTAGCTTCTATTTCAGATATCGGGGTTATTCATTTTCAAACTGCGGGAGAGAGAGGGGAGGGAGGGAGAGGGGGAGGGAGGGAGAGGGAGGGAGAGAAAGAGAGAGAGAGGGAGAGAAAGAGAGAGAGAGGGAGAGAATCATCACACCACCACACCATTACCACAACATCCCCCCCTTCACCACCATCATCACACTCACCACCACAACCTGTGCAGGAACTCTCACCCTTTCCCTCTCTCTCCCTCTCTTGCCGCCCTCCCTTCTTCCTCCTCCCCCCTCCCCCCGCCTCCCCCAAAAGAAGGGAGCCGTAATATGCTGATGGACGTGGTATACGATCGGCCATTTTCTGATAGTCGCCGCGCCCCCGAAGAACAAGCGGTGGCTGTCTGATTGGCGATCCTTTGATTAACGACTCGCCTTGATATAGTGAGCCCCGTCCCTCCCTCCCTCCCCCACCTCCCTCCTACCATCCCTCCTTTTCTATCCCCACCCCCACCTCCATTCCCCCTCCCATCCTTCTACCTCCCTTTCCTATCCCTGTTCCCCCCCCCCTACCTCTCTCCTCCCACCCACTCTACCATCCTTCTCCCTATCCCCCCTCCCATCAACCCCCCATCCTCCTCATCCTTCCCCATCCCCCATTCTCCCATCCGGTAACCCTCTCCCTATCCCCCTATCCCTCCATCCCCCCCCCAACCCCATTGTGATTAATTAACAACATGACGAATGACCGCCGACCTTATGCCGAGAAGGTAATCACTATCCGATACACAACGCAGGCAGGCAGGCAGTCATGCGGGCGGCAGGGGCGGTGGAGAGGTTTTCGTCAGGCATCGTCAGGAAGTGTGTGTGTGTGTATTTGTTTGTTTGTGTTTTTGTTTGTTTGTGTGTTTGTTTGTTTGTGTGTGTTTGTGTTTATTTGTTTGTGTGTGTTTATTTGTGTGTGTGTTCGTTTGCTTGTTTGTTTATTTGTGTGTGTGTGTGTGTTTGGGGTGAGGGTTTTGGAGTTTTATAACAATTATAACGATAATAATGGTCATTATAGAAATAGTTTGTAGCAAATGATGATATATGTAACAACAAATAACTCTGTAATTAATGATTAATAATAATACTCATTATTGATATCATTATCATCATTATTGTTACTATTTATAATAATAAAAAACGATAAATAGCGAACAACAAATCTTAAAATTATACTAATGAACATAACAAGGAGGAGGAGGAAAAGGGGGAGGAGGAGGAGAAGGAGGAGGAGGAAGAAGACGAAGAAGAAGAGGACAGGCCGGAACGCCCTTCCCTTCCTCTCTCTTCAACCCTCTCCTCCCTTCCACCCCCCCCAACCCTCCCTCCCTCCTCCCTTCCTCACTCACCCTTGTCTTCAACCCTCCCTTCCCACCTCCCCTTCCCCCTCCCCCCTCCCCTTAGGCCCAGATCACATAGTTATTGACATGAAAAACAAACACGGTGGTTCGTGGCCTGTAATTGACAGCCACGGCTATCACGCAATCGCCTCCTCTCATCTTGCGCGGGCCTGCAACATTGCAACTTGGGAGGGGGATGAGGGTGAGCTGGGCGGGGGAGGGTGCAGGTTCGGGGTAGGGGGTAGGGATGAGGGTGGGCTGGACTGGGGAGGGATGAGGGTGGTTAGGGTTGTGGGGGGGGAAGGGGTAAGGTTGTTGAGAGGGAGGGGAAGGGGAGGTAAGGGAGGTAGGGGGGGTAGGGGAGTTGCTGTGAAGGATGAAGGTAAGGTGGGGTTGGAAGGGGGTAGGGTAATTGGGGGGGGAGGGGTTGGTAAAGAGTGGGAGAGGAGGGAAGGAAGGGGGTGGGGGGATGGGGGAGCTCTATGGCATGTTGTTGATGGTTTTATACTTCGTGTTGCATTCCCCGGTTGCATTCTGCACTTGTCTCTATTCTCATGTGTTAATATCTAAGAAAAATAAGATATTTTCCTATATCTATATAAAATTTGTACGTGTCTATACCCTGAATAATTTCCATCAATCAACTTCACACGTCTCTTTCTCCATCTTTACATACTTACATAAAATAATTTACGCGATCATCATACTGTTCAGCTATGATCAATAATCCATTCCATAAACTAGTATTTTCCTCCGATGAAGATGTGTATCTATCAAAGCATCTGTAGGGAAAGAAATGGTGGGGAAAAAAAATATATATATATATATATCAGTCACTCTGCAATCACATGATCAAGCAATTTACCCTCACACCATCAAGCAATTTCAGAGACAGAGCATCAAGTAGTTTGCAAGCACTTCCTCATGCAATCCATACTTATCATCCCCCACGCTCTCTGCAGTCCTTTTCAAAATTAGTTGGTACTTTTATTCTGTCTGTCTGCCTGTCTGTCTCTCTGTCTCTCTCCGTGTCTCCCATTCTCTCTCTCTTTCTCTTTCAATCTACCTTTCCCTCTCCCTCTACCTTTCCCTCTCCCTCTCCCTTTCCCTCCCCCTCCCCCTCTCCCTCTCCCTTTCCCTCTCCCTCTCCCTTTCCCTCTCTCTCTCCCTCTCTCTCTCCCTTTCTCTCCCCTCCCCCTCACCCTCTCCCTCACCCTCCCCCTTTCCCTCTCCCTCTCTCTCTCTCTCCCTTTCCCTCTCCCTCTCCCTCTCTCTCCCTTTCCCTCCCTCTCCCTCTTCCTCCGCAAACGCGATCACATCTTCCCTGTCGCAGAGCTCTGACCGCCCCCATACTGCAGAGCCTCGCGTAACTGAATTATCACGCCCCTACGCTGCCTTTAGTCCAATGGGGAAGGTCCCTTTTGTGTCGCCTCGAACTATTTACTAATATAAGGTAAACTGTACGGAAAACCATCCCTAAAATCGGCGATTATCTCATCCGACGCTCCCTTTGTCGTAAAATTTTGGAGGTAGGGAGAGGGAGAAAGGGAGAGGGGGAGGGAAAGGGAGAGGGGAAAAAATTGAGGGAAGTATCCGTAGAGATAGATAGATAGATAGATAGAGAGAGAGAATGAATTACAGGGAGTACAACTAGAGACATCGGAATTTAAAATGAAATGAGGTAGAAGGTTAAAGAAAAAAATAAATAAATAAATAAAAAACAGATGGGTGAGAAAAGACAAGAAGTAGAAGGGTAAAAAGAACAAAGGAAAAAACAACAAAAAAACAAGATCAAAGAAGAAAAACAATAAGTAAAAGGGCAGAGATGGCAAGGACAATTAGAATATGGGGAGAGAAGGAGGACAGAAAGTGGAAAAACAAGAATAATAAGAACGTAAAGAAAAATGATCATCGAAATAATAATAATTAGAAAAATAATAATAGTGATAACAATAGCAACAATAATAACAATAATACTAACAATAATAACAAAACCAATAATAACAACCATAATAATAAAAGACAGGAAGAACAACAACAAAAATAAATAAATGAATAAATAAATAAAAATAAAGAATAAAAATATCACAAAAAATAATAAAATAAATAAAAAGAAGATCAATACTACAAAAAAATCATACTTCCAGAGCACCGGCACAGATTGACAGGGCGTAATAAGGTAAAAGGGTCTCCATGCAAGAGGGCAGAACACGCGAAAATACCCTCGGATGATTAGTGCCCATCGAGCCCGGAGGCAGACCACCAACGGCGCTGCTACTTCGGTAAAGATGTGTGTGTGTTCGTGTGTGTGTGTATGTTTATAAATACATACATACATACATACATGTATATATATGTATGTGTGTGTGTATATAGGTGTGTGTGTGTGTGTGTGTGTGTGTGTGTGTGTGTGTGTGTGTGTGTGTGTGTGTGTGTGTGTGTGTGTGTGTCATCATCAGCTGTAGCGACAGCAATAAAAATCGCAATAATGATAATTCTGATAAAAAAAATAAAATAAATAAATAAAAAATCAAGGAGAGACTAATGTTAGAACAAAACAACTATACAAATATTGATTATCATATCAACAACAACAATGATAATGAAAATCATAAGAAATGTCCACAATAATGATAACAACAATACAAACAATACTAAATTAATATATTAATATGATATTAATAATAATGATCATAATTATCATAATGATATTAATGGTAGCATTATATTGCAATAATATCAGCAATACTAATGTAACTTGAACTTGGTAGTAATAACAATGATAATAATAATAGTAATATTAATAGTAATGATAATAGTAATGATAAAATTAATAATACTTGCAGTACTAGTAGTAGTAATGATGAAAAAATAATATTAATAATAGTTATTATTATCATAATAATAACAATAACAATGACAACAATTTAAACAATAACAATGATAATAATTATCACAATAATAATATTAGTAATAATAATAACAATAATAATCATGACAATCATGATAATAATAATAATAATGATAATAATGGGCAGGATAATGACGACAATAATAACAGTAATAAAAAAGATAATAATAATAATAATCACATTACACCAATTATGATTTTTTAATGATTTCCAATGTTCAAATTACAAATAACGTTAACAGACATTACACTCTTCATAAACATCAAAAGCATCTGATACTAAAAACGAAAAAATAAAAATAAAGATAAAAACAAGTGATTTTTCTCATTACCAAATATGAAACCATCTAATTATCCAATAACAATTACTGCATCCTTATTATAACCATCAAGGTTGTTTACTTGTATTTTACACATATCAACCCTGACCCAATTCCAACAACCTGTCT
>NW_028234421.1:8281738-8284238 GCF_977035675.1 Penaeus japonicus | reverse complement strand
GAGGCACCGTGGCGTCGATGCAACAGTGATGGTATCGCTGGTGTTGATTGTATGGTGCGCGCACAATCACCCTGCCTGGGCCGAGACCGAGCGTTAGCTTCGGTCGTGAACTCAGCTGGTTCTCGATTCGCATGCTAATAAATATGACGGCACATCATCGCACACACGCTCGGCGCACACCATCTGGCTGCCTTCGAAGCGCCCCACATGTCTGCCCTCAAGCACTCACAACTGAACAAGTTGTTGTTGGTTTTATGGCACTCGCATCGCGCCGATTGAGAGAGAGAGAGAGAGAGAGAGAGAGAGAGAGAGAGAGAGAGAGAGAGAGAGAGAGAGAGAGAGAGAGAGAGAGAGAGAGAGAGAGAATGAGTCAAGTGGGAAAACAAATCTCATAACGAGAAGGGCCATGAGAAAATAAACGCAAAGGATATATCACCGTAGCGAGGAGGTCTTAGCTACTTCAAAAAAGGTATATTGGGATTTTGAAGATAAAAAGCCGTAGGTAACTAACCTAACCGCGAGTCAAGCGCCGAGGAGAGGGATATGCTTGAAAGGAAGTCATTGGACAAAAAACAGATTACCTGAGCAGGATTCCGCGCCGGAGAGATTAAAAATGGAGACGGAACAAGCATCAGAAATAAAAATAAAAGAGAGTAGACAGCAAATAAGGAAGGATAAGTGAATGATGGATAGAGGGATATAAAGAAGAAGAAGAGAGAAGAGAAGGAAAACTTGCGATAGTACAATGTACGTGGGCAGAGCAGAGGTGGGACTGAAGTGGGGATGAGAGGAGAGGAGAGAAGGGAGAGGAGAGAGGGAGGAGGGAAGAGGAGAGAGGGATGAGTGGAGGAGAGAAAGGAGAGGAGAGAGGGAGGAGGGAAGAGGAGAGAGGGAGGAGGGAAGAGGAGAGAAGGAAAGGGTGAGAGGGGAGGGAGAGGGAAGGAAGGGGGAAGAGAGGGAGAGGGAGAGGAATGGTAGGAGGAGGAGAGGCATAGGAATGGAAGCAGGAAGAGAGAGAGAGGGGTAGGGAGAAGGAAGGAGAGGAGAGGAAAGGAGAAGGAAGGAAAGGAGAAGAGGTAGAGGGAGGGAAGGGGGGGGGGAGGAGAGTGAGAGATCAGAGGGACGGGGAGAAGAGAGGCAGAGGGTGAGGGGGAAGGGGAGGGAGAGGGGGAGTCCGCCGTTGTTTAGCAAGGCGCGGCACAATTTTCCAAGGCTGTCATCACCCCCCGCCCACCCAGGCCTCCACTATAATCACACCCATTGCCGGCATGCAACCTCCCTCAGTGACCCACCCTCACCTCGACTGCCCACCTGACCATCGCCGCCCACCCATCAACCACCCCCCTCCCTCCTCCCCCCAGTGCCCTTTATCCCCGCGCTGTTAATACTACACCACCATTGCTGTCCACCCTACCTCAAGCTAACCAACCTCACGTTATGAGTAATGGCATGAGTAAGGTTATGGCTAGTATGAGTAAGGTATGAGTAAAAAGTGTGACGAGTGTGATTGTCACAGCATGGCATGACATGGATATGACAGCATGGAATAAGTGAGAGTACGATGAACATTAAAAGCAACTATGATATTAGTATGAGCATATCATTATGAATATATGAAGGCATGAATGCCAATATGCCATGATTATGAGTAAGAGTACGGTGAGGATAGCTATATTATTGATATTATAATGATAGCGGCGATGATACCAAACCACTGCAGCATTATGAGTATATCATGGGTACAAACATGGCAGCATGAATGTGAGTATGCCATGAATATGAGCCTGAATATGACGACTACCAAGCCGCGTACAGAAACCAGTCTTGCAGCTGTCACCATGGAAACCTAGAGTATAGACACTTGACTAGGACAGAACCTGTATTGCGGATGCTCTGTATCTCTCTCTCTCTCTCTTTCTCTGTATCTCTCTCTCTCTCTCTCTCTCTCTCTCTCTCTCTCTCTCTCTCTCTCTCTCTCTCTCTCTCCTTCTTCATCTTCTGCTTGTTTTTAATCTTCTTAACCTCTACCTTCTCATTTTCCTTTACGTTATTATTTTTCCTTCCTATTTTTGTTTTCCTTTTTTCTCAATTTTCTCCTCCAGCTCTTCCTCCTCCTCTTAATTTTCTATTCCTTCATCAGGCTTGTTCTTCTTCATCTTCTTTTTTACCTCTTTCTTAATTTTCTTTATTCTTTCTTTCTTTTTTCTTCTTTCATCATCATCATCTTCTTCTTCTTCTTCTTCTTTACACCACGCACAATTTGGTGTTTAATAGGGCATTCGTTTTAATCAAATGATATCAATTTAATCGCCTTATTACATCAATTAAATCAACAGTTTAATAATTTTTATCCACCTTCTTCATAATATTACAAATTTCTAAAGACAGAGCCCTTCATTTTTTTCTCTCTTAATCTAACCTTTAGTAATTAGCTAACCTTTCGCTACTTTGGTTGTCTTTAATTAGTTATTTGTTAACTCGACACTAAGTATTTCGGTTT
>NW_028234421.1:8266738-8274238 GCF_977035675.1 Penaeus japonicus | reverse complement strand
GAGAAAGAGAGAGAGAGAGAAGAAGAAGAAGAAAAAAAAAACAGATTCGGGAATATATATGTGTATATATATATATATATATATATTGTCAGACACAACAAAAATATCACTCATAGGCGTATGCGGAGGAACAGATCCTCAGAACTTTTATTAATGGTTACGTTCTGGGATATGCGCTCATGAATAACAAGTTACTCGTCTACTCACGCTACAGTGGCTCAGCGTTTTACTCACCTGCAAAAGAAGAGAGAAAATGCATTAGTTTCAACAAAAATATATTCCTTTAAATAACAAAGAATTTCATAACGTCAATCTGATACACTAAATCATACAAATAGAAACCAAACACATAAACACACAAAAACAAACACACAAACGCAAACAAAACCACACACATACAGGAACGAATCAAACATATAAACACTAACAAACACACAAATACACAAATCGACATTCAAACAAAGACTTTTGTTTCCTTTATCGACAAACAACGAAAGAATTACAACTGCGGGTGGAGGGGGAGTTAGAAAATAATTATCATGATGATAATGCTAAAAATAATAACAATAATACTAATTGTTACATTGATTATAACAACAATAATAATTATAATAATAACAATGGCTATGATAATAACAATCGTGATAATCATAATACTAATACTAATAATGGTAATGATAATAGTAACAATGATAATGATAATAATGATAATAATAATAATAGTTATAACAACAAAATAATTATCAACTGATTAACAAGCGATCGAAAACGTTCCAACATGATCATCCTTTCAACTTTTGACAAAAATTTCCTCTCGTTTTTATTTTATTATTTCTTTTGCTATAATTATCTTATAGGCCTAACGAGGCTGGGTCCACGGCACGCATCGCCAACCCCCCACCCCCCTACCCCCTGTCTTCTCCCCCCCCCCCCCGACCCGAAATAATTTATTGTCGAAATTCCTGTTCTTTCTTTCTACTTTCGTTTGGACTTCTGGTATCTTTTTAACTGCTCTTCTTCTTCTTGTTTATTTTTGCGTATGTCGTTCTGGTTCTATTCATTCTCTCTTTTATTCTTTCTTTTTCTTGTCTTATTCTTTATTTTATTTTTTTGTTTGTTTCTCCCGTTTTCTCCATTTTCCCGGCACTGCTTTTTCTTCTTCTTCTTCTTCTTCTTCTTCTTCTTCTTCTTTCTCTCTCTCTCTCTCTCTCTCTCTCTCTCTCTCTCTCTCTCTCTCTCTCTCTCTCTCGCCTTCGCGAATTCGCATTAATTAAATTAAACTCAGTCACTTGGCAACGTAAAGGCAGGTGGTGATGCACGCGTGGGTGATGATAGATGGCAGAAGTGATGATAATGATACCGATGGTGATGAGGTCTATCTTTATGGAATAAAAATTATATCTGAACTGAAATATACACGATACAAATATCGCTAGTTCAGTAGGTGTTATGAAATATGTGTGTTATAAAATATGTATGTTATGATATATGTGTGTGTGTGTGTGTGTGTGTGTGTTTGTGTTTGTGTTTGTGTGTGTGTGTGTGTGTGTGTATGTGTATGTGTATGTGTGTGTGTGCGTGCTGGTGTGTGTGTATGTGTGCATGCACACACATACCCAGTATGTCTCCTAATTATTTACACATATACACACGCTTGTACACAAAAATATTTGTAGACCAGCCTGTACATAAACATGCCGATAAAAAGGTAACGATAAGACGAGATAAGAGAAGGTACACACCGACAAGTGTTATGATAACGAGGAGACACTTCCCAGATAAAAAGGTACAAGGAATAGTGTCACCCAGGTTGTCGATATAAATATTTCCCAACGGTAAGCAGTAACGACTTGATCGCGTGTTTATTTCTTCGCTAACGAATAAACCATTTTCAGATAAGATTTTTTTTTTTTCTTCTTCTTCTTCTTCTATCTGGATATAAACGTTGGTGTAATCCGATAAGGGAGAGGCGAAATATTTGTATTTATTGTGAGATATTTTGAGATATTGTGTAGTGAATTTTTTTTTTCTCTATATTTTGCCGCTCAGTGTTACAATATGTAAGTAAGATTGATAGTAACAGTATTAGTGGTGATATTAGTAAGGGTAATATCAGTATTAGCAACAATATTGACCATGACAAAGAGTGTTATATCAATAATAAGGATGATGCTGGCGGCGATAGTCAAATTAATATAATAATGAAAATGATGATACAATATTAATAATAATAGTAATAATAATGATGATAATAGTAGTAATAATAAGATAATGATCATGATAACAACAAGAATAATAATATCAATGATAATATCAATAATGATACTAACGGTATTAAGGATGGGGATGATAATAATAATAATCATAATAATAATAAAGATAATAATGATAATAATAATGATGATAATAACAATAGCAACAACAACAACAATAGTAATAATAATAATAACAATAATGATAATAATATCAATAATAATGAAAATAAGACGTAAACAACCTCCGTAAATTAGCACCGGAGAGCGGCGATCGGTGTGTGTGTGTGTATGTGTGTATGTGCATGTGTGTGTGTGTGAAGACACATTCTCTTCATCCCGCTACGTCTATACACACACACACACACACACACACACACACACACACACACACACACACACACACACACACACACACACACACACACACACACACACACGCACACAAACCACGCGTATTCACCCACAAAAAGAGAGGAAAAAACAAAAGAAAGAAACAAAAAAGGCGAGTAAAAAAAGCCGAACAAAACCCACAATCAGAATTATCTCGGAGATGATCAGCTGTTGCACTTGCATCTATGATATGTTGATCGTTGTTGCATGCTCGCCGGGAAGCCCCGGGCGGGAGTCACTCGCATCTGCTGCCCTCTTATGGTTGGTATTATTTTTTGTTTTTTCGTTCTCTCTCTCTCTCTCTCTCTCTCTCTCTCTCTCTCTCTCTCTCTCTCTCTCTCTCTCTCTCTCTCTCTCTCTCTCTCTCTCTCTCTCTCTTTTAATTTCGTTTTTTTTTCTCTCTTCCGCTCTCTCTCTCTCTCTCTCTCTCTCTCTCTCTCTCTCTCTCTCTCTCTCTCTCTCTCTCTCTCTCTCTCTCTCTCCCCCCCTCTCTCCATCTTCTATATTCCTCCCACAGCATTCCGCGGAAGAGACAAAAGCGAGCATCCGGTTCGCAGATGGTCTAATCCGAATTTATGTAATTAACAAGATTGCAAGATTTTGGCTTCGCCTTTTCTGATCGGCGATTCCGGGGGCGTCTGCAAGGTTGCAGTTGTTGCCCAAATATGGAACTATTGAATCAATTATCAGCGCCTCAGAAAAAGGAGACTAGAGGTTGCACAAGTCCGTGTTTCTCTCATATAAAAGGGTGGGTGGGGTGGGGTGGGTGGGTGGGGGGGTGAATGGGTGTTCTATATTCCTCTATCTCTTCTGTTCTATCTCATCTTATTTTTTTTTCTCTTATTTTTCTTATTCATTTCCTCTATTCTTATTTTTTTTTCTCTGCTTTTTCTTCTTCTTTATTTTTTTTATTTTTTTGTCTTTTTAGTGTTTTTTTTCCACCTCTCATTCGCCCTCTCTGTCTCTCCTATCTTCTCTATCTCTTCCCTTTCTTCTTTTCCTTCTAGTTCTCCCTCTCCCTCTCCCTCTCCCATCTCCAATGTCCCACCTACCTCCCCCACCCCCCACCCATCTCCATCCCCTTCAACTTCTTCTTCCACCTCTCATTCTCCTCACCCTACCCCCCACCCCGCACCCCAACCCCATTCCCCCAGCACCCTCCCCTTCCCCTTCCCTCCCCCCTTCCCTCAGATCATTTCTAAAACATGAGAAATGACGAAGGTACCGAGGTATAAGCGATGGGCAGCGGGCCGACGTGAGCGGAATAGCAAGAACCCGCTAAACAAATAGTAACCCCCCCTATCCCCATCCCCATCCCCCCGCACTCACCCCACCCCATCCCACCTATCTCTTCTCCCCCTTCTCCCTCGGTTCTCCCCTCCCCCCCTCCTTCCCCCTTTTAACCCCAATCCCCCTTCCTTCCTTCGGTTCTTCTTTACCCCCCCCCCCATACTCTTTACTCCTCTTCTCCCTCTTCCACCCACTCATCCTCCTTTTCCTTCATTCCCTTCCTCCCTTCCTTTCCTTCCTCTCTACCAATCCCCCTCCCCCCTTCCCCTCCAAGCCCCTACCAATCCCCCCTCCCCTCTTTCCACTCCAAGCCCCTACCAATCCCCCACCCCCCCTTCCACTCCAACTCCTTCCCAATACCGTCCCTCCCCCCCTCTTCCCCCTCCCCCCTCTTCCCCCTTCCCCCCAAACGAGGGTCTAATTTATTGAAGGTGTCCGTTTTACCCCGGCTTGAAAAATGGCGCGCTATTACTCGTCTTCGGGGTGACTAGTCAAAACATCTTACCGGCGCCCCCTTGATGGTGAGGGGGAGAGGGGGATAGGGGGAGGGGGGAGAGGGGGAGGGGGGAGAAGGGGGGAACGTGGAGAGAATAGGAGGGGGTGATGGAGAGATAGAGATAGATAGATGGAGAGAGAGAGAGAGAGAAAGATAGAGAGAAAAACGAATGAGAGAAAGCGACAGAGAGAGAAAAATATATATATATATATAGAGGGAGAGAGAGAAAAAAAAAGAATAAGAGAAGAAAGAGGAGACGAGAGCAAGAAGAAGAAAAAAAGAATTATTCCGATTAGGTTCTGATTGGCTCTGGAATATTTCCGCGGACGAGACAAGCAGCGGTACACCTCGAGAGGGCACTAATGGGTTTTCGCAGGGTACCTGATGGGTTCTGATTGCTTCCTCGGCTTTGTCCTTGACACGAGCTCTTGGCCAGGGGGGTGGGGGAGATAAGGAAGGGAGGGGGCAGGGACAAGGCAGTGGGGAAGGTGGAGGAGTTGGGGAAGAGGTGGGGAGACAGAGCAGACTGGAGGAGATGGGGAAGGGGTGAGGAGACAGGGAGGGGGGGAGAGGGGGAGGAATACAGGTAAGGGAATGAGAGAGAGAGAAGGCACAGGAGAGGGCAGAAAGGGGGGATAAGAGGAGCGAGAGACTACAGGTAATACCCCCACCCCATCCCCTCATCCCCACCGAGGTACCCATCTCCTCCACGAGTACCCGGCGGAGCTCAGATGAATCTCAAGATTATTTGATGAGTTTTGATGAGTTACTTAATCTCGCTCGCCCCGCCGCCGCCGCTGCCGCTGCCGCCGCCGCCGTCGCCGTCGCTCCCTCGCTCCGCTAACGACTCCTCAGCGACTTCCTAGTGCTGAGTAAGAGGGGACGTCTAGGCTTAAGAAAGAGGGATTGATTCAAGAGGAGATCCTGTGGGAAGGGGGACGTCTAGGCTTAAGAAAGAGGGATTGATTCAAGAGGAGATTCTGTGGGAAGGGGGACGACTAGGCTTAAGAGAGAGGGATTGATTCAAGAGGAGATTCTGTGAGAAGGGGGACGTCTCGTCTTAAGAAAGAGGGATTTCTAAGTGAAAGGGAGACGTCTACGCTCAAGAAAGAGGAGATTCTGTGGCAAGGGGGATATCTAGTCTTATTAAGAGGGAGTGATCCAAGAGGGACGTTGAGGACGAGGGAGTGATCCAAGAGGAACGTTTAGGACGAGTGAGTCATGCAGGAGTAGATTCTGTGGGAATGGGGTCCGTAAAGTGCTACAGAAGAGGGGAGTCACTCCACAGGAGGTTCAGTGATTGCGGTGGGAAGTGTATCCTCTGTTTTGGGTGTTCTTTGGGGTGTGTGTGTGTGGGGGGGGAGGCGATTGGAAAATTAATAATAGCAGAAATATGATAAAAACAGAACAAGAAGATAATCACGATGAGGAGGAAAATGGCGGAAAAGGTACGAAAGAAGAACGGAAAGCTGTGGGACGAAGAGAAGGAAAAGGAGACATCGAGAGGAGTGAAGGAAGTAGACTAAGAAGGAGAAGAGGTAGGAAGAGGAGACGGAGGAAGAGGAGGAGAACAGGGAGAAGACGACGAAAACACCGGGGAAATTACTCTCGGAAATGAAGCTGACCGCTTGACAGATTTATTACTTGACACTTGACAACGTGGCTTCCTATACACACGCGAGCGGCCACATGCACATGCACACTTCCGGTTAGTCTGTCAGTCCATTAATACGCCGACTTGTGACGAACCTGCGGAACGTAGAACGAAGCCATGCAGTAGGCGTCATGCGGTGCGTCAGGCACGTAAAAATAATAACATCAGACATTTTCGCAATTCTTGAACGAACCTGACAGTGAATTAGCGAGCTCGTGCCTCCTGTAACGCAGATAAACGATGGCTAAATACCTCTCCAAAGTTATTATGCACCGCACTATAAATCACGATGAAAAGAGGAAAGCGCGGATATTGCTTGCTATTAATGCAGTAATGAGAGAGATATCATTACCTTCCGATATTATTAGCATTCTCGCATGTGCACATAATGGACGTGGTATGTAATGCGTGTTATAAATCAAGAGGGCGCTAATATTACTTAATTTAACACTGCTCAAATAAAATGCAAAATAATGCATAAATCATGAAGGCAGTGTTTTATATATATATATATATATATATATATATATATATATATATATATATAATATTTATCTATCTATCTATCTATCTATCTATCTAAATATATATATATATATATATATATATATATAGATAGATAGATAGAGAGATAGATAAATAATGACAAGTAGAAACACACAGACACACAGAAGTGCAACAATTCCTTCGTTTCCTTAAACGCCAAGCAACCAAACTCACACAGACGCTTCTGATAACAAGACGAGCGAGTTCAAGACTTGGTAATTGCTTTATTTCTCGGAGTCTTTAAGCATAATGAGAGCGGGTGCGCTACTCACTTAAACTCTATCAAAAAGACTTGTCTAACCTCCCTCCCCCCCTTTACCCCTTATCCTCCTCCTTCCTCCCTCCTCCTCCTCCAACCCCCTGCTTCAAACTATCCCTCTCCCTCTCTTCCCCTCCCCCTCCCCTCCCCCTCTCCTTCTCCCCCTCCCTCTCCCCTCTCCCTTCCCCCTCTCCCCCTCCCCCCTCCCCCCTTTTACTCGTAATGGGTAGATTGTGTGAATTAACGAGCCAAAAGCCCCACTTATACCTTGCTGACAGACAGAATTTCACATTATTAAACAAACTGCGGTGTCACTAATAGGTGGATACATGGCCGAGAAAACACGCAACGTCCGGGGGTTGTTATTGGGGGGAAAGGGGTGGGGGTGGGGGGTGGGGGGAGGGATGGGGAGGAGGTAGGAGGAGGTAGGAGGGAGGAGGAAGGGGTCGAAGGGAGGAGGAGGGGGTGAAAGACGGGAAGGGGAGAGGAAAAGGGGTTGACGTGAGGTGTTTCGAGGGGTGGAGGGGGAGGGCGAGGGGGTATGGGGGGAACGGGGAGGGGGAGATGCAGTAGGAGGAAAAGGAAGAGGAGGAGGAGGAGGAGGAGGAGG
>NW_028234421.1:8249238-8259238 GCF_977035675.1 Penaeus japonicus | reverse complement strand
TGAATACGCACGCATATACATAGATACATATTGTCTATATAGATATATATGAACACACATTTATACATAAACAAATACTGATTTTTTTGCGAGATCCATACAGGGGCTTTAACAGCCGATGTGGACATAGAATCAAACTGACATATTGACAGACAGACGAATAGATAGATAGACACAGATAGATAAAAGACGCGTGTACGTGCATCTCCTCATTACAGTCAAAGAGCAGAGCACGTGAACGTACCGACACACATGTGCACACCCACAGCCTCCCTCAGTGGCGAGATCAAAGGCACATCTCAGCCAATATCTATAAAGTAACGCTCCCTGGCACTCCCCGGTATAGCACCCTAGTACCCCCGGTATGGTACCCTTAGCACCCCCGGTATGGCACCCTTAGTAACCCTCCCCCTGCGTATGGTATACCCTGCTATGGCCCCCTGGCACCACCGGTATGGCACCCTTGCACCCAAGGGAATGCACCCTAGGCCCCTGGCACCCCCGGTATGGCACCAGCGCACACCAGAGGGCCACACGTGTCAATCAGCCTGCAACATGACATGCAACATCAACGTCTTCAACACCCATCGTTCTTTCGGCCTCACACGCGTCTTCGCACTGCCTCTGATGTTTACACTCACTCTGTGTACGTGTGAGTGTGTGCGTGTTAAATCAAACATACTCTTCTTATTCACCATTTGTAGTGTTATAGATAACACTTCACAAGGATATTTAACCCGAAGCCTTGACAATAAAATGAGAATAAAAATAATGTTCAATCCGGATTCGCTACACAAAAATACAATTAAAAAAATACCGAAGGATTAAGAAAAATAACGTAAACAAAAAACTAATAATAATAAAAAAATAAAAACAAAATTTCACCTGAGAGATCTAGCAAACGTTTGCAGAAATACCAAAGACTTACAAAATCCCCCAAAAATCCATAAAATCGCAAACACTTAATCGCAAACGTTTCGAAAATCAATCGCACTTACAAAAAAGGAAAGAAAAAAAAAAGAAAAAAGAGAGAGAGAGAGATAGAGAAAGACAGAGAGAGAGAGAGAGAGAGAGAGAGAGAGAGAGAGAGAGAGAGAGAGAAAGAGAGAGAGAGAGAGAGAGAGAGAGAGAGAGAGAGAGAGAGAGAGAGAGAAAGAAAAGAGAAAATCACAAACGTTCCCAGATTCCTAGATTCGCCAACTGTGACCCTTTCCACGACGATCAAACTCCTTCAATAATCAATCATTCTCACACAGTCTTATCCTCTTATAGGCTTTGCTTATTTTCTGTTTTTTTTTTTCACTCTCATTCTAAGAGGATTTTAGATTTACTTGATGTAGGCCTATGCATAGTTTTCTCTTCTCGATATTGGTAAACATATGCGTTTTTTTCCCTTTTTTGGAAAATGTAAAAAAGGAATGTGTATATATATTATATATATATATATATATATATATATATATATATATATATATATATATATATGTATATATATATACATATATATATATATATATATATATATATATATATATAATATATATTATATATATATATATATAATATATATATTATATATATATATATATATATATATATATATATATATATATATATATATATACATATATATATATCTATATATATATATATATATATATATATATATATATATATATATATATATATAGAAATATATAGATATATATATAGATATGTATATATATATATATATATATATATCTATATATATATATATATATATATATATATATATATATATATATATATATATCCATATACATATTTCTTACCAATAACTATATTCATATCTATATTTCTATCTAAAGATAAATAAATAGATAAATAAGCATATAGATATAAACATATACATTATACCTTTGCAGTTTTTTCTTCATGTAATCGTCACATACTATTCTCTACGAGGTATATAATGTGTCTTCTTTCTTTCTTTCTTTTTTCACTTCTGTTCTCTTTATTCTTAATATTTAATTATTCAATATTCCTATTATTTAATATTTAATATTTCATTACAGTTGGGTTTTATATGAGATTCTGCACACACATAATCACTATAGATTGTCTCCTGCAAAAGCTGGACGTTGGATTTCTCACTATAAACCATCTTAGATCACCATACTTTCCATGCTGTGCACTCACTATTGCAACATGCCACTTCTTTTCTTTTCCCTACCTCTCTTTTTCTTCTTCTTTTTTCCTTTTTTTTCTTTCTTTCTTCTTCGTCTCCTTTCTCTCATTTCTATCTCTCTCCTTTCTCTCTCTTCTCTTTCATCTCCTTCTGTCTCTCTCTACTTCTCCCGATCCTCTTCCTCTCTTCCCTCTCTTCTTCATCTTCCTCTCTTCCCTTTCTTCCTTTCTCCTCCTTCTTCCCCTCCCTTCCTCTCTCTCTCTCTCTCTCCTTCACCTCCTTCCCTTGCTCCCCCTGCACTATTACCTCCCTCGCCTCGCCGCATGTCACTCCGGATGAGCACCACCTCAAGCCAAGTCGAGGTCCTGGTACATAATCCCCAGCGAGGCCTCGATTCCAGCGCTCCTGGGCCGTAGCCCGCCGCCCGCCGATAGTGTTACAGTTGCCTTTGTTTAATGAGAGGTGTTCAAAGGGCGCCGCCTCCCGCCCCCCCTCTCCGCGGACGAAACCTCAGAGGCGTTGAAGGGCATGCGGGCCTGGAGGCTGCTGCTGCTGCTGCTTCACGGGGCTTCCTTCTCTGGCTCTTTGGGGTGTCCGAGTGGCTAGGAAAGAGACTGACTTCGCGGGCTGTCGTTGAGGTCGCGTCCATACCAACGGCGCTGGGTGAAACACGAATCAAAACACAACGCAAAAAACACAAAGCACAAAAACACCCAATGAAAACCAAAAAACAAAACCAAAAAAACCCTCCTTCAACACACGAACGAACACCCAAGCCTTCAAAACCGAACGAAGGAAGCCCCACGCCAAGGGATCGGGAGACGCGGGGCGAACGGCGGAACGGCGGAACGGCGGAATGGCGCCCAGTTTTCCCGATGTCAACACTATCAGGTTTGGGAGAGCCGAACGTCTTCTATCACACAGGGACCGATTTTGCTTATGGCAGAGTTCCCGCGACGTCTGGAACGGCGCCCTTCGCTCCGCCGGCCATTTCCGCGAATAAGAAGAAGGGAACAATGATAGAATAAGATAAGAAAAAATGAAAAGAGAGAGAGAAAAAAAAATACAGGAAAACAAGAAAATAAGATAAGAAAAAATGAAAAGAGAGAGAGAAAAAAATACAGGAAAATAAGAAAATAAGATAAGAGAAAATGAAAAGAGAAAAAAAACAAAAATATATAGAGGAAAATAGAAGGAAAAAGAAATGAAGCGTATGTATACACGTGTATATATTACTGATTTAAGGGACGTGATCCGAACGTTAACTTTCATCTTGCAAAGGTGAGTCCTGGGATGATGTCAGTAATAAACCAAGTAAACAGCTGTGGGAATGCTACGTGTTGCACATTGCAATGAAGATGGTGATGATGATAGTAATAATAAGGATAGTTATGATGATAATGACAATATGAATAAGGTAATGATGATGATGATGATAAGAATAAGATTTGTGATGATGATAAAATAATGAGGATAAAATAATAATAATAATAATAAAATGATTATAAAATAGTGATAATGAAATAATAATCATGGTAATGATAATGACAATGATAATAATAATAATAATGATAAGGATAAGGATAACAATAACAATGATAATAACAATCAATAATATCACCAATAACAGTAACAATAATAAAAAGAAACAACAATAAAAAATAATAACAAAACAACAGCACATATCGCAACACTTCACCCTCCCTTAGCTACCCCCCTTCCCTTCTCCCCTTCTCCCATCCCCTCCTCCCCCTCCCCCTCCCCCCACGGATGCTGGCCCCCGGACGAAGACTTCATCTCCCCGCTAGAGATAGGCGATGATGGGAAAGCAAGCGTCGTCGATATGCAAGATTGCACATTGCACATGCTCCTCGAGGCCGCGGGGGACCGGTGACCAGCGACCACGAGTGAGCAAAGCATTGTTTGGATTCAATGAGCGGACTGACCATTACTAAGATGATGTTGATGCTGATGTTTGGTGTTTGGTGGTGGTGTAGGTGGTGGTGATGTTGGTGTTTGGTGGTGGTGGTGTTGGTGTTTGGTGCTGATGTTGGTGTTGATGTTGGTGCTGATGTTGATATTCATGTTGTATAAGAGGACACGGGGGAAAGAGAAAGAAAGAAAAAGAAAGAGAGAAAGAGAAAGAGAGAGAGAGAGAGAGAGAGAGAGAGAGAGAGAGAGAGAGAGAGAGAGAGAGAGAGAGAGAGAGAGAGAGAGAGAGAGAGAGAGAGAGAGAGAGAAAGAGAGAGAGAGAGCGAGAGTCTGATCACTTATGCTTTCAAGTAGGCTAAACGTCTCTTCTGATTGTCACTCTATCTATCTATCTGTCTATCTGTCTCTCGCGTATTGTGATCTTGAGCCATACTTCACAGATTTTTTTCTGGTCTAGTTCACTGATATTTCAAAAAGTATATACATCTATATCT
Source organism: Penaeus japonicus (assembly GCF_977035675.1). Lineage (NCBI taxonomy): Eukaryota > Metazoa > Arthropoda > Malacostraca > Decapoda > Penaeidae > Penaeus > Penaeus japonicus. Next base: position 8,254,642 of record NW_028234421.1, on the reverse strand, counting down.
ATAACTACATCTATCTAGATGTATATATCTATATCTGTCTGCCTATCTTCCTACCTATTAATCTACTTATCTATCTATCCGTCTATCTATCAGAGGCTAAACAACATATCTCTCCTCCCCAATACCCAAACTGAAAACAATCATTATCCGCGTCAAGAAAGCTCACGCACCGAGGGCAACAGCAAGGAAAATGAACCTTAATTGCGTCCTTGAAAATGAAAACCACCTTCCCCCCAACACCCCCCTCCCTTCCCCCCAACACCCCACCCCCCTTCCCCCCAACACCCCTCCCTTCCCCCCAACACCCCGCCCTTCGCCATATCCCCTCACCCCCCAAGATACTGACTGCGCATGCGCGGGGATCACAGCAAAGAGGGCAACTCCAACACTTGGCTTGACGTCTAAGAACTGGGCGTTTCAACCTATGTCAATTCAAGCACCCGTTGCCCATCTGAGGGGAGGGGGGAAGGGAGAAGAACAAGGGGAATGGGGAGAGGAATGGGGGGTAGGGGGATGGGGAGGAGGAGGAGGAATACAGGGGCTGGAGGGGAGAGGGGGAGGGAAGGAAGGGGAAGAAGAGAGGGGGGAGGGGGGTAGCAAGGGGATGGGGAGGATGGGGGGTAGGGGGATGGGGAGGAGGAGGAGGAATACAGGGGCTGGGGAGGAGGAGGAATACAGGAGCTGGGGAGGAGGGGAGAGGGGGAGGAATGGGGAAAGGAAGAAGAGCAGGGGAGAGGGAGGAAGTTAGGGTGGAAGAGAAGGAGGTGGGGAAGGGTGGTAGAGAGAGAAAAGGTGGAGGGAAAGGGGGAGGGGAGGGTAGAAGGACAAGGTATGGAGGGGATAGAGGAGGTAGGGGAAGAAGGGGCCTAGTAAAGGGGACGGAGACCTAGAAAGAGGATAGCACAAGTGAGTTCCGGAAGGGGATAGAGGGATAGGAAAGCGTGTAGTGGGGGCACGGGAGCTCTCGAAAAAAGGGGTAAGGCTGATTGAGGTGGGTCTTTGGCAAAGGGAGATGGTAGGGGGTGAGGTAGGAGGGGGGGGGGGCGTGGGGGGCAGGCGAGGTCCTAGTTGTGATGCCAAGAGAGCGACGGCGGCGATTGAAGGGGTCGTCTGCGGCTCAAAGGGCTTGATATGTTGATAATGTTGATCCAAGTGACTCGTCGACGAATAAAATAATCGACGCGATGGAGAGGTGATGATAGTGGTGGATGTAATGCTGGTGGTGGTGATAGTGATGATGGTGGTGATGATGATGGCTGTGGTAGTGATGATGGTGCGGTGAATTGCAACAGCAATATCAATGTAGATAATGGTGGTGGTGATGATGATGATGATGATGATGATGAAAATGGTGCTGCTGGTGATGGTAATTGTAACGCTGGTGATGATTATGGTAGTAATGATGGTGTCAATTGCAACAGCATCATCAATATAGATGATAGTAACTCATTAACATTAGTATAACCAACAGTAATGATAACAATGACAAAAATAGTTCCCATAATCACATTCTGTCTCCCACCTATTCACTCTTTTCCTTCCCCTCCCTCCCACTTAGCCACCCTTTCTCTTCCTTCCTCTCCACCACCCCCTCTCCCTCCCTCTCTCTTTATCAGATCCTTTCCTTCCCTCTTTCCATCCCACCTATCCACCCCTTTCCCTTCCTCACATCTATCCAGCCCTCTCCCTTTCCCTTCCTCCACCCACTTAGCCACCAACCCACCCTTCCTCCTTTCCCACCCATCCACCCACCCACCCACCCTTCCTTCCTCCAATCCCACCCATCCTTCCTCCTTTCCCACCCATCCATCCTTCCTCCTTTCATACCCACCCACCCTTCCTCCTTACCCACCCACTCACCAATCCTTCCTCCTTACCCACCCACCCATCCATCCTTCCTCCTTTCCCATCCACCCACCCACCCACCTACCCACCCATCCTTCCTCCTTTCCCACCCACCCACCCACCCACCCACCCTTCCTCCTCCGCACCATGAGTGTAACACAATCCCTCACCGGCCGGCAGATTAGCCCGGCCCGTGTCCACTAGCGGGCTAGGAGTGGAAATGCTGAGTTTCAAGGTTGACGTAATACTTGAGTCAACAGAGGTAATGGGTGGCGAGTAAACAGCCCAGCTACTGAAGGGCTCACACACTGGATGGGGACGCTTAGGGGGACTCTCGCTGGCCAGGGGAGGGGTTTGATTGCGGGGAAGGAGGAGGAGGAGGAAGGGGGAAGGATGGGGAGGGGTTTGGGTGGGGGGAGGAAGGGGGGAAGGAAGGGGAGGGGTTTGTGTGGGTGGAGGGGGGGGAGAAAGGGGAGGGGTTTGGGTTGGGGGGGGAAGGAAAAGGAGGGGTTTGAGTGGAGGGGGGGAAGGAAGGGGAGGGGTTTATGTGGAGGGGTTTGGGTGGGGGGAAGGAAGGGGAACTTTGAGTAAGAAGGAAAAGGGGTGGGGGTAGGTGAGGAGGCTTAGTTATTGGGGAAGGAAGGGGGGGCTTAGGTAAGTAGGGGTGTGATGAGAAAATAGATAAAGAGAGAGATACAGAGACAGAGAAAAAGAGAGAAAGATATAGATAGATAGATAGTGAGAGAGAGAGAGAGAATGAGAGTGAAAGACAGAGAAAAAGAGAGAGAGCGACAGACAGAGATAAAGAGAGAGACAGAGAGAGACAGAGACAGAGATAGAGAGAGAAAGAGAGACAGAGACCAAAAGAGAGAGAGCCAAAGGACGTGAGTGAGCGAATCCATTCCAGAAGACAAGCGCCTAACAGACAAACTGCAACGTAATGAAATAGATAACAGAAAAAGAAAAAGAAGAAAAAAAAAGAAGAAGAAAATAAAATTCCAAGCACGTCTTAATGCACACACGTGAAGTCCTGTTAATTAATGCACGACAGCAGAGACATGAGTGACGGAAATAATGAGAAAGGAGAAAAAATAAGGGATGGAGAAAAAAAAAAGAGGATGTGTAAATAGAGGAAAATGACATCCTTTTTGATATCAAAACATAATTATCAAGAATCTTATTCTGAGAAGAGGGGAGAAGGAGGAGAAGAAGGAGGAGGAGGAGGAGAGGAAGAAGAAGAAAAAAATAAATCAGAGAAATAATAATAAGAAGCGAGTACAGAAGAAATAAAAAGGAGGATAAAGAGGAAGAAAATAAAAAAAAGGAAAAAGATATAAAAAAGACACGAAGAAGAAGAAGAAGAAGGACAATAAAAAAGAAAAAGAGGAAAGAAAAATAAGAATAAGAGTCCACCAGCCCGAATTCCTCGGTAGCCACGGCCAAACCCTTTCATAAAAGAACCGAATCTTCCCTTAACAAACCACCACCATCTCCCCCCCCCCCCCCCCCCAAAAAAAAAAAAGAAAAAAAAAGAGAAAAAAAAAAAAAATCCCCGGCCGACACAAGCAGTCGGAAATGTAAACCCCACATCGGCACTCCCGCCCTCGCCCTGTTTGCCTTGGGTTTTAACCTCGCAAATAAGCAGCTTCGGCCAACGGAGCCACAGACTTGACGATTAAAGTAACCGAAGGGTAATCTGATACCCATTTAGGACCAGATGTTACCCACCGCATCCCCCCCCCCCCTCCGGTTCTATTCGCTACGGGAGTCGAACGGAATCCCCCCCTTTTTCTGGGTTGAAGGGGAATCCAAAACAACTTTTCCTACGCTCTTGTTTGTTTCCTCTCGCGTGTGGCACCCGTCTGGTCTTTGGCTCCCCCTTAACCCCTCCCTCCCTCCCTCCTCCCTCCTCCTCCCCCTCAACGCACCTTGTCTTCTTGGTGGCTCTCGTCCGGTGGCACTTGTGGGTAACCCCCCCTCCCCCTCTCTCCTCCCATCCCCCTAGGAGTGGTTTTCAAAGCGAGGTAGGGATACTCCTGCGCCCTTTAATTCTTTTTTTCGTTTTTTTTTTTTTTTATCTTTCTATCTCTGTTTATTTCTCTATCTATCTAATTATCTCCTCTTTTCTTCTCTCTCTCTCTCATTCTTTCTCTCTCTGTCTCTCTCTCTCTCTCTCTCTCTCTCTCTCTCTTTCTATCTCTCTCTCTCTCTCTCTTTCTATCTCTCTCTCTCTCTCTACCTGGCCCCCTCCTACTTCTCCTTCTCCCTCTCCCTCTCCCCCCCCCCTCTTACTACCTCATCACCGAGGCTACGGCTGTTGGGTGTTGGGTTACCAAAGAAACTTTTTTACACTTAATGACTTTTTTTCCTTTTCTCTTTTTTTGTGTTATCAAAAAATGCTTCTAGCACGAGCCTGGCTCCTGAATAGCATTTATCATTGGATTGTAATACTCCCCTTCTCTCTCTCTCTCTCTCTCTCTCTCTCTCTCTCTCTCTCTCTCTCTCTCTCTCTCTCTCTTTCTCTCTCTTTCTCTCTCTCTCTCTTTCTCTCTCTCTCATGACTATATACTAGATCTTTCGTCAATACGAAATCCACTAATCGCCAGGAACAAACTGAGATCGTGTCTATTCCATTCTCTTCCTTATTCATTTATTCATACTACAGTCGAAAAGGTGAATGGGGAGGGGATGGAGGGGGTGGAGGGGGAGATGGGAAATAGGTGAGGAGGAGTGGGTGAGAGAGAGAGAGAGAGAGAGAGAGAGAGAGAGAGAGAGAGAGAGAGAGAGAGAGAGAGAGAGAGAGAGAGAGAGAGAGAGAGAGAGAGAGAGAGAGAGAGAGAGTGAGAAAGATCATGAAACAAAAGGAGATCAATAAAACGAGAGAGACCAAGAGAGAAAAAAAAACAGCGAAAGACCGATGAAAGAGGAGGAGAAGGAGGAAGAGAAGTAGAAGGAGAAGGAGAGCGGGGGTGGGACAGGGTCGAAGTCAGGGGTGGGTGTGTGTGTGGGGGGGGAGCCACGCCACGTAAAAACATAAACACAGGCGCATGATTTATCACCCCCCACCCCCACCCCTCCGCCAGTGCGTGCCGACCCCGGGGGCATAAATCACCGAGTTTATGGAGTGATCGGTCAACGCGATCAGGCACGGGTCCTTGTGATTACCCCAAATACCCTGCCGTAATGAGGTGTACTTAGATAAGATACGGGGAAGGGGGGTTGGGGAGACGCAGGAACAGCTACCGTGTGCAAATGGCGGAGGGAGACGGGAGGAGGGAGACGGGAGGAGGGAGGAGGGGGACGGGGAGGGGGAGGGAGGAAGAGGGATGTGTGTGTTTGTGTGTGTGTGTATGTATGTATGTGTGTCTATGAGTGTACGTACGTGTGTGTGTGTGTGTGTGTGTGTGTGTGTGTGTGTGTGTGTGTGTGTGTGTGTGTGTGTGTGTGTGTGTGTGTGTGTGTGTGTGTGTGTGTGTGTGTGTGTGTGTGTGTGTGTGTGTGTGTGTGTATGTGTGTGTGTGTGTGTGTGTGAATGGGCCGCCACGAGCAGGTCGTAAAA